>NC_073338.2:15035000-15335000 GCF_027580225.2 Misgurnus anguillicaudatus
CCTCCGGACGGATTTTAACATCCATGGCTCCTGTCGTCTCATCATCATCATCTTCGTTTAATTTCCTGCTCTTGCATCTGTTGCTGTATCATCTCTCATATACAAAATAAAAACTCCTGGATGACAAACTGAAAACTTTACGTTGGCATTTTTCTGTAAAACGGACACAAAAGAAAGCAGCACATGTGACGTTTTTGTCACAGGTCGGAGCGGACCCGAGATAGCTAAGGGGTCACGCCCCTACCTAATTTCCACCTCGAGGAGGTTCCCAAGACCACCCCAATGACCAGACAAACAAGTATACTACGTTTAAAATACAACTTTATTAAATAGTTAAAAATGGGGGAAGGGAAAAAGGGGAAGGACACTTTAAAACACTTCGTTTCTCTCTCTGGTTCCAGACAGGACTCCACAAGACGTGAAAGGGTGAGGCTCCTGTCTGGGGGTTTCCCTGTTGTCCGTGGCGCCCTCCGCTGTCCTGGAGGCAGAACACAAGAGACACAATGAATAGGGGGCTAGATGGTTCCCCGGCTCTGGAGCGCTTGGCTCCTCCGCACGACCTTACTGTCCGCAGAGGTCGGTTGTCCCCCAATAGCACACGTTACTCACAGACTGGAGCTTTGGGATCTCTCTGCACAGGTTGGTGGGGAGCAAAGGTAAGTTAGCATTCATAGAAGTGCGTGACTCGTAGACTGGGACTTTCTGGTTTCTCCACAGGTTCACTGAGGACAGAGGTAAGTGGTCATTTAATGACACACGTTACTCACAGCTTAGGGCTTGGGGTCGTTCTGCACAGGCTTGCTAAGAGCAGAGGTAAGTTAGCATTCATAGAACTGTGTGACTCACAGACTGGGGCTTTCTGGTTTCTCCACAGGTTCACTGAGGACAGAGGTAAGTGGTCATTTAATGACACACGTTACTCACAGCTTAGGGCTTGGGGTCGTTCTGCACAGGATTGCAAAGAGCAGAGCATTCATAGAAGTGCGTGACTCACTGGCTGGGCTTTCTGGTTTCTCCACAGGTTCACTGAGGACAGAGGTAAGTGGTCATTTAATAACACACGTTACTCACAACTTAGGGCTTGGGGTCGTTCTGCGCAGGATGGCTAAGAGCAGAGGTAAGTTAGCATTCATAGAAGTGCGTGACTCACAGACTGGGGCTTTCAGGTTTCTCCACAGGTTCACTGAAGACAGAGGTAGATAATCATCACATAACATATGTTACTCACAACTTGGGGCTTTGGATCGTTCTACACAGGATTACTAAGAGCAGAGTTAAGTTTGCCTTCATAGAAGTGCGTGACTCACAGACTGGGGCTTTCAGGTTTCTCCACAGGTTCACTGAAGACAGAGGTAGATAATCATCACATAACATATGTTACTCACAACTTGGGGCTTTGGATCGTTCTACACAGGATTACTAAGAGCAGAGGTAAGTTTGCCTTCATAGAAGTGCGTGACTCACATGTCAACCCGTCTCATGTTGCTTTCTTCACCCAGTTATCCTCACATAAATTCCTCTTTACGGTCAACATTCACCTCTTCCTGTTTCCTTCTTCCCCAAGGGAATTAGATCGTCGCTCTCCAGCCTACAACACAGCCAAAACATAGCGAACAGCACGCCAACACCGGCACCACAGAGAAGCACCCCAATTGTGATTTCAAACCTCCTTATATCTGCGGCTCCTCCTCCTCGGTGTCCTATCAGCGATCGCTTTGTTTATTACCCCCACCTGCACTTAATACGGGCTGATTTGGGCTTCGGGACAAACCCGGAAGTTCCGATGTTTTTCTTCCTTCCGGGCGGAACTCATCCTTCCTACCTTCGGTTCCGCCCTTCAAACGTCACCATGTGACATTTTGTATAAAGGGTTTGTAAATACACATACAGTATACCGACATCAGTGGTGTAGTCTACGTGATACGCAGGTATACGCCGTATACCCACTAGAAATTGTCAAGGATTTCCGTATACCCACTAGAAATAGCTTGAGGATGCGTAACAGCATGGTTTTCTGACATTTCAAACTTTTAGTCATAATTCAGATGTAAAGCACTGACCAGTAGCATGCTACACTTGCTATTTTAGCGGGTTGAACTGCATATATGTATTAGGCTATATATTTGGTGTGTTTGAATTCCTGCCGAACTGCGCGATCCGATTCGCGTATGAAATCAAATTACCATAGCGGCGCGAAAGTGACTGGGGAGTAGACTGGTGTGGCACCAGAAGAACCCACAGGCGAGTGACAGCAAAGTACCGCGAGAGCGATTGCATTTATCACATGGAGAAATCTGCTTTGAATCGCTCTCGCGGTACTTTGACATCACCAAAGGGTCTGCTTGGCGCCAAATGAAGTCGAACCTGCAGTGTAGCTTTTCACGCGACACTGTAAACAATCCATGTGAAGTGAACGAGTGCTGCAATATAAAATCCGGAGAGTTAACAACGCACATGTGAGTAAACAACATTTAAATCATCAGTCCAGTTTATTACTTTATCTGAAGGTAAGGCTCCAAATGCAATAAAATAAGCCCGTAATTATATCCTGATGGTTTTAGCTTTCAGCATGTTTGCTTGTGCTTAGTGTTAAACTTTCCTTCTCTGTGTTAATTTATATATCCACGTTCAAGATGTATATGATCTTAAACTTTTGTGAGGAAAATTATGGCTGCGTTGATGTTCAGTTCAAACTTGCAAATTAAAGATCATTTTCTTCACTTTGGTTTGGGTGTCTAATATTAGGCTACATGATGGTCTTGTAATAATAATTAAGTAAAAGCCTATTTTCATTTTTAAACACTGCTTGTATTATATGCATAAAATAAGCTTTTATTTCAATGAGTATGCAAATTAGAGTTAACTCATGGTCATCTTAAATGTGTATTCATTAAAAACATTTACACCATTAAATTACACATGGTAATGTTATCACTAGGTGTCATATAATAGCTATTGAAAGAGTGGATATTTTTTCTCCTTCAATGCATGTGTTAGCCACGGATTGAAGATTGGAAACAGTTTATTTAATGTTAATTAACAGTTGAGTAACTTTTGGCCCTGAGTTAGATGTTGATTAACACTAAACCAGTCTAAAAATCCATCCAGTTTCCCCAGCTGTAAACCCATTGACTATTAAAGTCTTTTTTTCTTATAATAAACTGACATGTTGATAACACATTCAGTTTATGTGTTTATGAGTACACTTTCAGAATGCTCTGTAACATGATGATCCATACTGTATGCATCTGTAAGTGTGGTGGTGCTTATGGGGTGTCACGCTGGGACGAGTGGCATAAGGGTGAGAGGGAAAAATCACAGTATACTCACTACAAAAATCTAGACTACACCACTGACCGACATATAAAGTTTGCTACATTCATATAAGCGTTTAATTAATCTCCAAAATACCAGAAAGCATGGCTATGACTATAATAAAACCATGGTTACTTTTTCTAAGGGCTGACTAAAAAATTCAACAGAGATGACACTATAACACAAAAACACCCATGTAAGACACTTCTGCAATCGCTATTTGTATTTTAAGTGTTTTGTATGCAAACGTAATGTAGCATTTGTATTTGTATTTTAAGTGTTTTGTATGCAAACGTTATGTAGCATGTTAACTCACCGACTGTAGATACCATCGTGACTCGATCGCTTTAATACATGGAGTGATGGACGATGAAATGATGATTCAACACACATCTTTAATTTCTCAGCACTGTTGCACTTTAAACACTTTTTTCTGTGCCCGAAACTTTATAAACTTCTCCCGAACCGGTAGCACTGTGCGCCGGATCCTTAGCATGGCGAGTTCGGCGTTGTAACGCGTGTTTGTTTTTTACATATGCAGATCATTTTCTTCAGTCCGAAGTACAAACATAGCAGGCATCTTCCGTGAAACAGTAAATTACTGGTGATCCAGGTTATTTTTAAAGTTTTAAATCTGCAGACAGATGGATGCGCATCTTGCCAGAGTTCAGATAAACTCGGCCTTTGACCTTTACCACTCCCCTAGCCCCGAGAAGCCCGCTCTGGCCCAACGATTTCGGCGGGCCAGAAAAGCCGGGCCTTAAGCACCAACGAAGCACCAATGCAAACGCCCCAGGCCTCGGCAGGCACTGGCACGCCCCGCTTGAAGCCCGATAGTGCAAACACGGCTAATGTGGCCGTTCTGCAGTGGGGGGTGGCGGTACAGCAGCAAGCAAACCCATGCGCCTTGGGTCATCGGACCTGAGCGTCTGTTTGCGGGGAAGGCCTCTCCCACTTCTAATTCTTCTCCCCAGAATGGCCTTCTGAAGGTCTTGTATGTAGCTATACTGCTTCTTTTCCTTTGTGGTGTAGACACTCCAGATTTTTGATTTTTGGTTGAAGTATCTTCTATATCTGTATAGGAAGTGTCGATTTTAGTGTAGTCATTTTCAAAATGTTTGGTAAGATCCGCTCAAAGTGCAGTAGTAACAGTAAATACTTACATTTTGTGTCCATCCTTGTTACGGGCTGGCAGGCGATGATTGTGGTTATTGTAATCTAAGGCGGCAAGCAAAACTCGCGGCTTGTATACAGGTGGGCTGTAGGCGAAGCGCTTTGCCGCATACATTAGTATATGATTTTGGAAGCTTTCCAAATCAGATGTGGTCCTGTCGGGGAGGCACACATTAGTAACATTTCTTATCACAATGGTCATAAAGGCTAAATCTGTTTGGCATTACTTTCACCCTGCACTCTTCAAACAATTACCAAAATGTGTTACACACCCACACATCTACCAATAATGTGAATGAAATAGAATATGGCTATGTATAAGTGTAGTTAGAGTATGTATATTAGTAAATAAATACATTAGCAACTTTTGTGCATGTATAATTTCATGACATTAGATGCATACCTAAAGTTTATGAACTTCTTCACCTGGCTCAACCAGCGCTTGTCAAGCACAATTGCTGTAAGTGCCTGATGAGCTGCTGAACCTGTAATTACATATCAGAGTGAGGAAAATTTACAATCTAAGATCAAATCAAAATCAAGAGGCTACAATCGTTCAAACCTTGCTGGATCCATGGCTTGTTTTGGCTTCCTTCATCCAGAGGCTCATGTTCACAGCATCCAGTTGCCCATGAATGTTGGTTGCGGACATGGTGTAAGACTCCATGCCACATCATCTGCATAAATGGACCACCCCAAATTACATAAAGCTAGAAGCTTCACCTTTCTGCATGCCCAAAGTAATAGTTTTTACAGTGACATTACAAAAGCTTATAAAATACCTTGAACTGCTCCTCTGTCAATGCTTGTTTGCAGCAATACCAAAAGTGGTTCACAATGTCCTTCATCCAAACCAGAATTGAATTCTGATTTTTTTATGGTGCCAGCCTGATCACACAATACAAAGCTATGGTTAATATATTGCTCTAAAATATTACCATACTATAGTATGGCCAGTCAATATATGCAATCTTAAATCTTCAGGTTCATTGATTAAATGTAGAATACTGAATAAATTCGGATGATTGCATACCCGTCGTAAGTTCTTTCCAAGATTTTTGGCAGCATGAAATATGTCGAGGGAATGTTGAATGTCTTTGTAGCGCCCACGCTCTGGATCTGTAACAATAAACACAGCATTTATAATAAAATCAATATCAGACGAAAATAAAAATCAATGACTCTAGACAACATATCAAATAAGTTATCCTTACTAAGCAAGGCAGATATTTGTGGGTGGGCATCTGTAACAACTTCTCTGACAGGAATTTCCTTGATTAGTGCGCATGCAATGCAAGTGTTTGCCTCCTATCCCTACCGTTTCTATATATATATAAATATATATTAATTCCTCCCAAGGGTTTTTGTCCTTCTAGGACTTTTTCCCATTGGGTTTTTTTTCCTAGAGGGTTTTTAGTAGGGATGCACCGATACCACTTTTTCCATCTCCGATCCGATTCCGATACCTGAATTCTGAGTATCGGCCGATTCCGATACCTGCCGATCCGATACTACTGTATTTTTCTTGAGCAATTTAAATTACACCCAGACACACACACACCAGGGTTTCCGCGGGGTTGTAAAAGGTAGTAAAAGGTAGTCAATTAAATTTTGCCAAATTAAGGCCAGTAAAAAGTAGTAAAAAGTAGTAAGCGTCATCTGACGAGGTAGTAAATTTTCGATTGCCTTTTGTAATGTTATGATGCCTGGAAATTAGTTCAAATCACCTGCATATCTGGGCAAATAATCAAAGATCTTTCGTCTCTGGGATGTGATCAAAGCCTGGAGTGGAGCCAAATCACGTTCCTCTATCCGCTGTAAGCGTTCTGTAATCACTACGGACCGGATCCACTCCGGGTTTTCTGACTGTATCACGTTAAGATGAGGTAAAAGTTTATTTCAGCTAGCATGGTCAAACTTATAATGCAGGAAGGCTCCGATGTTTTGAAGATCGATAAAGGTGTAAAAGGCTTAGCGAAATGATAAAGATTGGCCAGCCTTTCAGTTCGTGGGCTAAGTAAACCAAACAGGTAATTGCGTGTCTTTGCACAGTATGACTAACGTAAGGGGTCCTGTATTTTGGGGGTAAATGATTTCTCACGTTACTGATCATCCGCGGCACGCTTTTTAATGCTATGCTGATATAGCCAGTGGCTGGTACAACGGGTTTGTTTAACTCGTGGGTAAACTTCATGTGGCGCCACAACAACCAAAAGGCAGATGACATCCAAATCCCTTGAGAGCGATTGACGAGGAATCATAAGAGGAGACTGCTTCCGAAATGCTCTCGCGGGACTTTGATGTCATCCACCTGTCGGTTCTTGCGGTTGCATTTGCGTGTGGTCACAAAAATGTAACATTTGTACATATATTTAAGCACAGCAGTTTAAAAACAAGTGATTTTAAGCCATTCAAACACAAACAACAGTGCGTCCGCTGTTTCTGTGTCAGTGGAGCACGCTAGCCACGCATTCGTTTCTCATTGAGCTTGTGTTGTACGTATTTTTGCCGCTTTATTGGCTTTAAATAACACATATGCCTCAAAAATCCCGTCTTTGCAAATATCCTCATATAAACACGACCATTTAGGTCTTAGGAGAAAGTAAACAGCAGAAACATTGCGCACAAACTAGCACATCAGCGCTGCCTCTATTGTAACATAATAATTTGTTGATAAAGGTACAGTCATTCAATTAACAACTGTCACTATGGTTACAGACATCCTGTGCGAATTCTACATGAGTTTGACTCGAGTTACTCGTTCAGGGTTTATATCACTGATCTATATAAATGACTGGATTGCGCATAGAACGCTTAACGTAACAGCGTCCCAGCCAACATTGCAAGGTGGGGCCCATGTGGGCCCCATATGGGCTTCCTATGTGGGCCCTATATGGGTTTGTCCATGGGTTCCACTGTGGCCCCACCTGGGTTGCCCACATGAATTTGATATAGAAACTGAGTGGGGCGTATGTGGGGCCCACGTGGGCAACACACATAGGGCCCATATTGCACCCACGTAATGAAGCCCACGTTACATATCAGGGCCCAGAATGGATTTTTAATGGGTACTGGACTGGTCCCTTATTATAAAATAATAATACTTTTAATGCTTAATTGTAATTTACTTAAATAATATATTTGTTTTAAATTGAAAACCGATAAAAGCAAATCATTTCAGTTCGGTAAATATCAGATTTCAGCATAAATATTCAACAGTTCATTCATCTGTAACATCACAAAACATGAAGGAGGTGCAATATGAGAAATCAAATAAAAAAACTGTAAAGGTTCAATATATCAAAATACTTTATTGTCAATTTATAACAATACAATGCTAAAATAATCATGAACATTTAAAAACTGCTAAGGCAGGTAATTACTAACAATTTAACATAACACTTAAAATAAGCATTGAAAGAAGTCAAACTCTTAAAATACTTCGAACTCAAAAACAACACAAACATTTCTCACTCTTCTGGAGATGGTCTTCTGATCATCAATTAATCTTTGCTCAAACGTTTTATGAAGAACTTCCAAAGCATCCACAGCCAAACTCATTAAATGTCCTTGCACGTTTGCTTTGATTCATCCCTGTGCAGTCCGTGAACTTGTACCGCAGTACTACATTTTCTAAAAACACAACTCAGGATAAATTACAAATGTAACAGTTGTGAGAGAGTCCTGCTGCTCCGATAGAAACCGTATCCTTGCGCCTGAGCGGAAATTCTTGTAGTTTAAATGTTTATCATCTTTATAGTTGTAATTTTAAAAGTCTGCCTATTTTAGCAAAGATTATTTAAAATATGATATTATATTGTGTGATAAAAATCACAATTAAAAACATTTGAAGCAGGACTACTTTGTCAAGCGTAATGTGTCGTTGCAGTGAGCAGATCGTAATGAGGTCTCCTTATATGAAACACCTGACTCCACTAATCAGACTCCTTTCAGAATGTTTGAAACATTTCTTTAATTAACACACTTATCAAACTGATGAATTCTTATTTTCACTCATGCTCAGCTGTGCAAATTAAAATTAATAATTGGCAGGTAAACATTACAAATATCACAAATAAATGTTAACAATAATGCATTTTTATTTAAAATGTTTTATACTGATCATATCCTATCTGTGATATTATTTGCTCTTTGTATAAAAGTGACTATAAACCAAAAGTTATAATTTTAAGAGTTTAAATGTATATGAAATGTATTTTAAGGATAAAATGTTTTGCCCACATAGGTGCCATGAGGGCCCCACATTATTATCCCACATGGGCAAACCTATATGGGGCCCACGTAGGGAAACCCACATGGGACCCACATAGTCAACCCACAAGGGACCCACATATATTGCCCATGATAAGCCCATGGCCACATGAAACCCATGTTGCCCATATGGGACCCATGTGGGGCCCACATATCAATGTTAATTAAATGTAAAAAATAATGCATTTTTATTTAAAATGTTTTATACTGATCAAATCATATCTGTTATATTCTTTTCTATTTGTTTAAAAGTGACAATCAACCAAAAATTATTATTTTAAGATTGTAAATGTATAAAGATCTATTTCAAGCATAAAAATGTTTTGCCCACATAGGTGCCATGAGGGGCCCACATTATTATCCCACATGGGCAAACCCATATGGGGCCCACATAGGAAACCCACATGGGACCCACATATATTGCCCATGTGAAGCCCATGCCCACATGTAACCCATGCTGCCCAGATGGGACCCACGTGGGGCCCACATGTCAATGTTGGCTGGGGTGAGGTGAAGCCAGCGCAGAGTTCGACCCGCCATCTTGGTATACCCAACCGGCAGAGGGTGTCATTGACTTCCATTCAAAATCATGTTTTAAATTCACCCGCTTTACAGCGTATCAGTCACGCAAGAATATTTTTAGGATATGCGTACGTAAATTGACTGTTAGTTCTGGTGTTATTTGGAATGTTTATGTTTTAATCGGGCAGGAAAATGGATTTATAAAAAAACGTTAAGGTGAGTGAGTGTGTCTGCTGCGTTTTGTTAATGACACGGGTATAAATAAAGTTTTTTTTTGACATTCAGCTACACGGTCAGCGTTATTTCTCTAAATAAGTTTAGGTAACTTGTAAGTTTATATAACATAAAACCAGCAAATTATTGCATGCACATACGGTACAAAGTATGATTATTTATTTAGATTTCAGAATGAGCACGTTTGTCATTAATACTAAATATGCTGCTGTCTGTCTGCTGATCTGATACTGTAATGAAGATTAATGTATAATAACTGATTAAAAACTAAAATGTACAACTTTCAGTAAATAACTATGTACATGCTTAGGACGTTTGTGTTGTAATAATGTACAGGGTAACTTCAGATATAAAAACGAAGACTAGTAAAGTGATGTTTTATCATTATAATTGATAACGTCCATTGAATTAATAGAACGTTTCGGTATACCAACATGGCGGCGCGGTGGCTTCACAGTTGTGACGTCATGCGCAATCCAGTCATTTATATAGATCAGTGGTTTATATTCATACACATAACGTTACTGTATTAGAGCTGTGACTGTAGGCTGTTGTGTGAACAGAACATACCCTGGATTAATTGTTTATGTGTACTGAATAATATGATATGAAAAAGTTGTATTTGTTCACATTAGTAAATGCATTATATAACATAAACAAACAATGAAAAATATAGAGTATATCAGCATTAATTAATTCTTGTTTATGTCATTACAGTAATTGACGGTGGTTCATGGTGCATTCACTAATGTTAACAGTTTCAACTTTGATTAAAAAATTATTAGTAAATGCTAAAATAAATACATTTACAATTAATAAATAATTAATGAAAGATTCATTAAAGGTGGTGATATTCATGTTTTCTTTTTATACAGTATAGTGAGTTATTTAGCTGTTTCGCCTTAATCTGAAATGCCCTGCAAACTACAGCTACCTACCTATATATGCCACATGAGACTTCAATATGGAATTTATGGCAAAAAAATCTCCCCTTAAAATGCTATTGGTCTCGCCTACATAAAGTGTTAGGTAAAGGAATATGACTTGGCCTGAAAAATATTTCAGTCAAAATAATTTTTTTCACTTTAATTCTTTTTTGTATGTTATATATGTCAAAATCTGTGTAAATAATAGAAAGGTCGCTGATTAACACTTGCAATTCAGTGTCGTGATGGTTTTTAAAAATATTCTGAAGATAGTAAAAAAGGTAGTAAAAAGTAGTAAATTTAACTCAAGGATTTCTGTATAAACCCTGACACACAGACACACGCACACTATATATAAATGTGTATAGTGCTTTCTGCTAAATCTAGCATAATATAATTATATAATATATAATATATAATTATAATATTAAAGTAAAGACCAATAATTAAAAATGATTTACAAGTTACAAGAACATTAGTAATTATTAACCGTGGCAGTGTTTAGAAGAAAAAAATAGGCACGTTTGATCAAATAAGAATGCTAAATATATTTTCCTTAATTGCGCAAAAAGTCACAGTAAAAAAGCTTTAGTGTGCAGATGGTTATTTTGGGAATTATGCACTTAACCGGACCTTTTATGCACATTTCGGGTGCAGAGTTGATGCGCCTAAATCATATTGAGTGCACATTCTGCGCAATACTGTGCTTCCTAGGTGCAGCATTGATGCTCTAGAAGCGTCCTCACACTCACATGGGAATCCTCGCTCCGCAATGGAAAGTTACGTTCATAACTATTAAAACACAAAGAGATTTCATGCATCGTGTGCTCAGCACATACTGAATTGCATCCATCCAACAGCTTACTGAGACTGTATAAAATCAGATCTTTAATAAAGCCTAACGTTACAATTATTGTGTGTGTGCGTGTGTTGAATGACGCGTTTTCATCCATCCGCTTCTCATCAGTGGATTAACTTAGTTTGCAAGTAAGTTACAGTGTTTCTGTGAACATTAATATCTTTAAATGTGCATTTGTTCCTTCACATGAAGCTATTGAGTGTAAGACGACTTTGATTATAGTGCATAAAAACGTTTAGGGTGCTTTTAAAATACTTTGTCGTTTTAATCGCTTGTCAGTGACAACCATGGGTAACGTGCAGTATCGGAATTGGATCGGTCCTGTTAGTCCGATATCCGATCCAGCAAAAAAGGCCGGATCGACCCCGATACCGATCCAGAATATCGGATCGGTGCATCCCTAGTTTTTAGTCCCAGGGAGAGTCAGCCAACTTTGGCTTAACTTAGCACTTTACTGTATACGTTACATTATTAATATGCTCGCTTGTACGGTTTAACCGCTTTCTCTACTTCTTATATTATCTATTGATTTTCTGTGTTCTCCTCTACATCTTCTCATGTAAAGCTGCTTTGCAACAATTAACACTTGTGAAAAGCGCTATATAAATAAAATTGAATTGAATTGAATTGTCCTGATGAAGCACTCCTTCTCCATAATCACGGAATTCCTTTTCGTTTCTCGCTTGTCTATGGTGACAATGTGCACAATGTCTCTTGACTCTTGCTCAAGAGTTGTGTAAGTGCATTATTGTGCACAGTGTCCTAGTACAAAGTAAAAAAATAATAATTTTTAGTTCACAATTCAGCTATCAGCATTTGGACTTTATGGATCATTTGCTCACAAACACAAAGTACCTGGGGAGTCCATTCTGCCATCACCTATTGAATAGAGCAAAAATACATCCATTAGAATAATTGTATTTAGATGTGATTGTGTAAAAAATGCATATATATTCAATGGTGGTTAACAAATATGCTACACCTTACCTAGGACAACGACATGTTCTTCCTGACGCAACCTGTCTATAATGTTTGCCCTATTTTTTTCCCAAAATTCCTGGACCGGATCAATACAATAAGCATCTTGAATTCGGAAGAAAGTCCCCTCAGCAACCACTGGCATTTTCATGAATTGAAAGAGGAGGGCAATCTTCCTGTAGTTGTTGCCAGACAGAAGAATATTGGTAGCCAGCATGAAGTCACCCCCTTGCATGCCGAACTTCAAAACTGGCTGTTAGTTCCATTTCCACAGAGTGTGTCCAAAGGGGCATAACTGCATTGTGATATATATATAAAAAATATTTAAAAAGATAAATAAAAAAAACACTTGCACACATTTGGTCATAGTCTTCTCAAATGTGTAGAAAAACTTTAGCACAAAAACCCCACAAATGCATAAGTACTGTAAAGGACATTATATATTGCTTGGTCCCACCAACAATAGATAAGCTGTATGTAAATGTTATCACAACTCTACTGGTTACAAACAGTTTACTCGCTCTTCTACCCTGCAGGCATGTACATCTTATCTTACCCATTCCAAAATGACTCCAGTCCCCCGAGGTTTCAGGGTCACCCGAAATGGCGGTTCACCATGGCATGCTACACCAGACATACTGTCTATGTAGTTGCACTTCTGTAGTGGTAGCATCGACTACATAGCAAGCTGATGGAGGTTGTTGTTGTAGGTGATGTTGGCACTTTTCCCCACCAGATCATCCTCACAGAGAACTCGTTCTTGTTCAGGAATGTATTCCAGTTCAGGGGGATTGGGTGTGGCTACATCAAGCACAGCTTCATCTAAGCTTATTTCAGCAAGATCATTTGTGTTGACACGACCAGTTCTGTGTATATAAGCAGAGTATATGGACATTGATTACACAAACCAGATGGTAGAAAATAAGTGACAATGAAAGAACTGTATAGTTGTGAGAATGAACATAGAATTAGTTGAACCCAAAATGTAACTACTACGTGAAATGTACCGTAGCTGTAGAAAAGGAACAAAATCCTCATCCGAGCTATAGTCATCCTTCCAGTCCTTGTGAGAAGGATCAACCCAACAATCATCCATTTCGATGCTGTTCAAGAGATACACGGATGAACATCAGACTGAAAGGACATGTCAGTAGAAGGCAAATTACCAGTACAGCACAATACTTACAAGCTGTTCCCAGGTGCGAAAATCTCATCTAAATGTTGGGGGGGACAATAACCATAAAATTTTTCAAGAACAATTTTTGAAGGGGACACCAATAATACAGGCAAAATTGTACTTGCAAGGAAATGGGTACAGATAGAAAACGTTTCTCTTTCTCTATGAACGGACGCAAATTTAATTTTAATACATATGAATGCAGAGTTGAAAAGAGTGATAATAACATTTTCTACTTAAGTAAAAGTAAAGTTACTTTAATAATATTTTACTTAAGTAAAAGTAAAGTTACTTTAATAATATTTTACTTAAGTAAAAGTAAAGTTACTGGTCTAAAAATCTACTCAAGTAAAAAGTAAGTCATTTTAATTTTAAGAGTAAAGTTACTTTTTTACAGCGGGGAGAGGTTTCTAGTATAGTTCACAAAGGAAGGATATACATCTCAAACTATGTTTTTAATTGTAAACATCTCTACAATTAAAGTGCAATAACAAATGCTAATAAAATAAAAAGCTTTTTTATAACTAAGAAACATTTATGGAATTATTTAATGATTTTTACAGGTAAGTTATGCACTTTTGAAGCAAAAATAATATGAGGTCAGCAGCTAGTAAATACAATCATTATATGAAGGTTGTAATTGATGTATTGCTGGTAACATTGTTATTAAACTATATACATAAATGAGCATATAATGAGATGAGTGTCATGGCTATACACTATACATCCTTTACACCAGGGGTCTCAAACTCAAACTGGCTTGGGGCAATACCATTTCTGAGACTGACATTTCATCAGAGGGCCGCAGAGCTATTTTAACGTTCAAAAAAGTACAATATTTCTTTAAAATATTTTTTAATGTATAATAATACTTGAAAATATATAAACAGTGTTTTTTATTTTTTAATATACATTATTTTATAAAAGTAAATAAATATTTTCTTAACCTTATTATGCTTTGAATTATTAACTAAGGCCTAAAACTAACCAATTTAATTCCTATACATTTCTAAACTATTATAAAAAATTTTTTATAAAACATTTGGATGGGTAATCAATGTTACATAAGCTAGTTGGACAGTAAAAATAAATAATACTGCTCTATGTATAAGCAAGCAAGATAATAATGTATTATACTTCATATATATTTCATTATAGAAGTGTACATACTTTTATCCTCTGTAATTTCTCCTCATCTTTCCTCTTTTCCTAACCTGGGCACTTTGATGGGTCATTTTCTCATCCGTAATTTATTAAACTGTTGCAGTACATCTCCCACTGCGGTGTCTCCATTAGAAGCTGTGACTTGACGTGAACTACGGTAATAACCCCACAGCAGCTCTTCTCTGAGTAACAGAGTATCCACCCGGAAGTAACAAATCTTCTCTGGACAAACACTACAAAGTCGCGATCAGATGAACTGATCGCACTGTGACAATGATATGATTGACGCGAGAGGAATTAAAATCCGTTCACGCATTCCGACCCTCGCCATCACGGAGCGCGCGCTCGTGGCTGCGTAGCAACGGGTGACGCGATCCCACGCTGCGCAACCTCCGCTCCCAAGCAAGCACTTTGAAAAGTAAACAGACTTTAAGAAACGCCTCGACTCGTTTTAACTCGCGTTGTTAGACGCGACATGTGACCGAACCCTTAAACGTTTAAATAAAAAAACAAATTTAAATAAAAATCTTTCTGCGGGCCAGATTACGTTATATTGTTGAAAGGTGACGCGGGCCGCAGAGAGGGGGAGGGCGGGCCGCAAATGGCCCGCGGGCCGGGAGTTTGAGACCACTGCTTTACACGTTTATTAGCTCCCAGACCTGTGTACCTGATGTCTTTCAATCTCTCTCTCTCTCTCGCTCTCTCTCTCTCTCTCTGCAATGTCTAATGATCTGCGCATTCTCGAGGACGTTCTTAAATTGTTTGACTTGACGCGAAGCTGCTAGAAGTCGGAAGATAATGCGCATGTATTAAAAACGCATCGTGCAAATTAGCGGTTAAAACCCGGTCGGCAATTCTCAAACTCCGTACTCAAGAGCATGAACCCTAATTGAATGAAACAATCGCTTTGCGTCAATGGCCAGGGGTTTCTTTTGTAAGACTTGAATCGAGGGTCTGCATATTAGCCCGCGTCTGTCTCGTCCCTCTCCATGGTTCTTTTTGCGCGTTCCCCCGCCCATCAATCAATCATCCGACAGTGGCGCATCTTTATCACCTTACTTTTATATTTATTTTTACTCAGTAACGGATATGATTTAACATGTAGCGAAGTAGCCTACAATACTTTAAACATACTTAAGTAAAAGTAAAGTACAGATTTTAAAAACTACTCAAAGTAAAAGTACACAAAAAACTCAGTTACAGCAAGGTGAGTAAATGTAATTTGTTACTTTCAGCTCTGCCTCACCTCTGCATGAATGCATAAAAATGTTTTCTTGATCGTTTATCTGCTTCTGTTCTCAGAAAACGAAATATGTTCATGTTTATATGTCAACATAGTCCAGTTTTAAAACATATGAGGATAAACTGATAAGTGATGGGAAACGTTGTATTGTATATAACTGATTAGCGCGTCGGCTCCGTACACTTCTCTACCACCGGAATGTGTGTCGGTGGTGACCGGTGAGGTAAAAGGGGCGCGGGCAGTGGACCAAACCACTGTGAGGCAAGGGAGGGGGAATGAAAATGTTTAAAAGTTTTTTTGTTGTTGCTCCGTTTGCATTTGTATTGTTTCACTTCTTACACACCTATTTTAAGTATTATAAATCATTAAATTATTTTCAATACACATATTCTAATGATATTTTAGGGGTGACAACCCTCAGATAGGGGGGGTCCTGTCCCCCCGACCCCCCCGGGATTTCCGCCCATGGCTGTTCCTCAAGTCATTGGCATCCCCCTCATCTGTAGAGTCATGTTCTTCAGCAATGCTCAGAGAACGCATGCTGCAATTAGAGATACAATTTTTTTTATTCAATTATATGTCAAATAAATGCTGTTCATTTGAACGTCCTATTCATCAAAGGATCCTGATAAACAAAACTGTACAAATGACATACCAACAACTAATTTCATTGATAATAATAATAAAGGTTTATATAATTCCTATTATATCCTCATATATATATATGAATGAGAAATACATGGAGATCTATATGAAATCAAACCTGGTTTCCAAAACACCACCCTCTTCTGTCTCTGTGACCAATGGCTGGACACCAGTTTCAGTGAAATGTTCATCTCTAATTCAAAAGATAAATGAATAGTTTACAATGTGTGCTATGTATTCCTGAATTATTAGGATTGAGCAGAAAAACATACCGATCACATTCTGACTCCTCTGTTATACTTGACACGGGTGGCTTTGGTGGTCTTTTGTGTCCTTTGCTGGGTGTAGACATTACGACCCGATCCTGGTAGCTAGAATAAAAGATCAAGATCGATATTTTCTCAATGAACAAACTTTTATTCAGCTAAAGTTTGTAAACGCACAGTACACACACACACACACACGCACGCACGCACACGCCATAAGAAATCAAAATTAGACACATGACTACGTACACATCACAACACAACACTTGAGTTTAGATGGCAAAAAAAAAACATGTAAGAGAAACGAGTGTTTGTTAGCAAGTCTGCTAAATGCTCTTATGATCGTAAGCTAGCTAACGTTAGTCCCATGTTGAAATTATTTTACTGGTCTAATTATCAACACTGGGTGAATGAACAGCATAGTAAAAAAATACATACTACAAGCAAGCGCAACCACATACAAGATAGACCGCAAACAAATTTACAAATAAGAGATGTACTTACTTGTCCATCAACAAGATCGCCAGATCAGAATCCCTTTTGCATCCAGTGCTGTCTTTTAGCTCACGCCAACGAGTAAAAGCCTGGCCGAGTGGGACTCTTGTCCGGTTCCTAACTCGGTCAGATTCTCTTTTTCGCTTCCTACTCTCTTCCGAACGGGTTTTCTTAGCTGTTTCCATCATCAAGCATCACGTCTCAAATGCGCGAGTGCAGTTGTTGTTATAGGCTTGTGCGACTTCATGCAGCGCTACAGGAATAGAACAGCCGGATGACGTCAAAGTGCCGTCTCGGATCATTCTCGCGGTACTTTTACGTCATCCGACTGCCGGTTCTTGCAGCGCTGCACGAAGTCGAAAAAGCCTAACGTGTGTGACGTCGTTGCCGTAAAGCAAGTCGTGATTCTCGCGAGACTTGTCAGGGGCGGTTCTCTCAAGCTTGCATTGATGGTTTTGCTAGCGGCATCCTCCCCGAGCTTCAACAGGAGGATGATTCGCCATACTATGACTTCGTTTACCATCAAAATGACTTTGAAGTTGTTATATTAAGGTAAAATAACTGCATAGTGTGTCTTTAAATATCAACAATGACTAACTCTTTAAATATATCCAATGTTATTTTACTCAAAACATAAATTTTACTTTTCTGTTTCAGTCTCAACCGCCTAAACAATCAACAATTAAACATACTTAAACATCTACATTATCATGTCCTTGAAACGAGCAGGTTTCTTAACAACTCTACCACTACGAGTAGTGATAGGGTTACTAGATGAGTCTGGTACTGTAACTGAAGAACTTTGAGATTCTTCTGTGGAATCTGGCTTGTCTTGAACTGTTTGATCACTTTGTTTTGATGTGTTTTACTCCATTAGCTTTTAGAAATCCCTCGAAGACTTTTCCTACAAACTGCTTGCCGTTATCAGTAACTACCTCACAGAAATATCCTAATCGGGCAAAGATTTTTCCCATTTCCTTAGTAACAGTCTCAGAAGTTATGTCATTGATAACTACTGCTTCAGGGTATGATGTGTAATAGTCTATTACGGTAAGTATATAGAAATTCTGAATGGGACCCACCAAATCAACTCCTAGTTTGGTCCAAGGTCTTGGTGGAAGCTCTAACGGTTGCAGCGGTTGATCTTCATGTAAGGGTTGATTCAGAACACACGCATTACAATTCGTGATCATACTTTCTACATCCATATCCATATTGGGCCAGTAGAATTTGCTTCTCAAGAACTGTTTTGTGCGAATTACACCTTGATGTGTCTCGTGGGCTATTTTCAATGCTCGTTGTATCAGTGCTGAAGGCAGAACTATTCTGTGTCCCCGCAGCAAAAGACCATCATGTGTTGATAATTCATCTGAACATCTTTTGAATGTCTGAAGGCTTTCAGGGAGTGTAACAGGCTATTGTCCTGTCTCCACTATGGAAATCAATTGTGTCAAGGTAGCATCTGCCAATGTAGCACTTTTAAGTTCCTCCAGAGTTATGGCTTGAACATCCATCATATTTACAGTAAGCACTCTGTCCATCTACATGTCCACATAGCTATTTTCTTCAGTATCGGGTAAAGGAAGTCTTGAAAGAGAGTCTGCAACATTGTCTTTACCAGCAATGTGTCCGATCTTATAGTCATATGCACTGTAAAAAACAACCTATAGAATTTACTCAAAAAAATTGTTGTAACTGTCACGGCCAGGGGCTGGCTGTTCTAAGCTAAAGCCACGCCCCTTCTCAACGTCCACCTCGAGGAGGTCCCCAAACCAACCCAATGACCAAACAACACGAGAACAGGTAAGTATAAAACAATCTTTATTGAATTTAAATATTTAAAATGTCTTGGGGAATGGGGAAAGTGGATTAAAACTAAATCTAGCTCTGCCCTCCAGGTGGGCCTCAGCCAGGGGATGACGGGAAGCAAGGGGCCGACGGGGGTCTGGGACGTGGGACTCAGGCTCCGGCCTGGCCTTAAAGGAACACGCCCACATTTTGGGAATTTAGCTTATTCACCGTATCCCCCAGAGTTAGATAAGTCCATACATACCTCTCTCATCTCCGTGCGTGCTGTAACTCTGTCTGACGCAGCCCCCGCTAGCTTAGCTTAGCACAAAGACTGGAAGTGGGTGGCTATAGCTAGCATACTGCTCCCAATAAGTGACAAAATAACGCGATCATTTTCCTATTTATGTTTTGTGATTTGTATAGTCAAACCGTGTACAAATAACAAGGTGATATGAGACACAGCGATCTTTTAACAGTATACATACTGAGAACTATATTCTCTGAAGACGAAGCACTGCCGCATGGGCGGAGTGATTTGCACAATTCTGACCGAACTCTCTGCTCCTCACCAGGGGCTTCTCGTGTGCTGCGAGCAGATCACTCCGCCCATGCGGCAGTGCTTCGTCTTCAGAGAATATAGTTCTCAGTATGTATACTGTTAAAAGATCGCTGTGTCTCATATCACCTTGTTATTTGTACACGGTTTGACTATACAAATCACAACACATAAATAGGAAAATGATCGCGTTATTTTGTCACTTATTGGGAGCAGTATGCTAGCTATAGCCACCCACTTCCAGTCTTTGTGCTAAGCTAAGCTAGCGGGGGCTGCGTCAGACAGAGTTACAGCACGCACGGAGATGAGAGAGGTATGTATGGACTTATCTAACTCTGGGGGATACGGTGAATAAGCTAAATTCCCAAAATGTGGGCGTGTTCCTTTAATAATCCGTGGCGCGCTCCTTCTTCCTCCTGGAGGCAGAGTCAGAACCAGTATGAGTGTGGGGGATTATTATATTGGTTGCGTACCTGAATCTTCCTCGGGGAGGCTCTCCCTTGTAGTTACACAATTTTCGTCAGGTTACTCACTACTCCTTTCCTTCTCTCCCCAGGTATCGACTGGGACACAGAAGCACCGTTAGCTTGCTTTAAGATGGCTCTCACCTTTCAACTGGACTAGCGTACCGTAAGTACAGGCTTGGCTCGGCTTCTCCTCAGAATATTCACTCTTTCTCCTCTTCTCTCCACAGGTATCGACTTGGACACAGAAGCACAGTTAGTTTGCGTTAAGATGGCTCTCACCTCTCGACTGGACTCAGCGTACCGTAAGTACAGGTTCTTTGCTCAGTTTCTCCTCAGAATATTCACTCTTTCTCCTCTTCTCTCCACAGGTATCGACTTGGACACAGAAGCACAGTTAGTTTGCTTTAAGATGGCTCTCACCTCTCGACTGGACTCAGCGTACCATAAGTACAGGTTCTTTGCTCAGTTTCTCCTCAGAATATTCACTCTCTCTCCTCTTCTCTCCACAGGTATCGGCTTGGACACAGAAGCACAGTTAGTTTGCTTTAAGATGGCTCTCACCTCTCGACTGGACTCAGCGTACCGTAAGTACAAGTTCTGCTCGGTTCCTCCTCAGATTCTTCCCCACAAGTCTACCGGATACAGTGCATGCTCCATCTCTATGGATCGACAGCGTAAGAGATTTAATAGGCACACAGGCAGCAGTGGCGGACTTACAGCATCGGCGCGACGTGCGATTGGGGTAGGCAGTTCCTAGGTGGCGTCGGGGGCGAACCCTCACGACCGCTAGATGGTGGCAGAGGGGTGGAATATCCCAACGTCTCACCGGGCCGAGCGCTGCCCTTTCCTCGTTACCGTCAGGCGTTCGAACTCTGGAAAGGGGCGCCCCTTTGTAGAGGCCACGGGACGATGGATTTACGTCACCTCTCTCTCTGCGACAACAATGTTTATGCAATAGAAAATGTCAATAATAATAGCCCCAAATCGTACTCACACCTCTACTGTTTCCTCGGCTCTTCACTGCCACTTTTCACATCCGCCTGAGGTCTAGAGGGGGGAAAATCGTTTCTGGGCACCGTACTGTTTCTGGAGGCCCGAAGCACACTCACAACGTATGCTGAACTGAACTGAGCTAAAGCCAGCAGCCTCTTTGTCTTCTCTCAACGAAGTGCGTGAAGGCGGGGGTTGATCTGACAAGACACACAGCAATACACAGCAACCCACAGCAATATACAGCACCACGTCAAAAATAAAGGTTTCCACCGCACAAAGACTCACCCACCACTCCAAGTGTACGAAAAAGGCGCCCGTCTTCCCTCACTTCGCTTAGTTCAGAGATGGCGATGGAAATATGCGGCCCAGCTAGTGGCGGCGTTGTTGTGTCTGCTTCGGTAAGTATTTCCTCGGCTTACCCACCACGCTCTATGAGGGGTAGGGCCGTCCTCCTTCTCCTGGAGGGAGTTAACATAAGCCAGGTTAATACACAAGACACTTTTTAGCTAGATCTGGGTACTCACAGCGATGCCGTTTCAATCCCCTTTTTCACTTCGTCTCAATCCGTCATGTGTTCGTTCTCCTCACAACCTTTAAGGTTCGCGATGACTTCACAATCAACAGTTCCAGCCTGAGAGAGAGAGAGAGTTTAGGCAGCCACAAACAGCGCACCAGCGGCCACAACACAGCGCTTCCACACACACCCAAAAGGTCTCCAGACTGTGAATAAACTTGGCCTTAAGTACTGCCTTGTTCAGCGTATCTTCCAATCACTAACCGCTGTCCCCAACTAGGCACAGGTGCATCGAATTCGCCGATTTCCCGCTCGCGACGCTTACCGGAAGTCCGGTGTTCGTCTTTTCCGGTCCGGGCGAAAACACTTCCGGGCGGAACCAAACTTCCATAACTTTGGTTCCGCCCCAAAGAAAAAAAAGATCGTCACCTTGTGACATAGCAATTTGCACTCACTTTGTTTGAGTAAATTATATCCTATATATTTGATTAAAGAGTACCTAAATTTAATTACTATGATAAAGTAAAAAAAATTAGGTAAGGTCTACCTATTTTTTTCATAACTAATTACTTATAAAAAAATGAATAACATTAACCCTATTGGTATTAAGGGTTATTGCTATTAAATTATTATTAATAATGATAAGCCATTAAGAAACATTACATATTACTTATTCAGAGAGGGTTGAATAAGAAAATAGTCATACACAAGATTGCATAATTGCTTGCTTTATTGACCAGATAACATTCTGTAAACATTTAAAACTAATTATTGGAAGTACAAAATAACCCCAATACATTTCAAGTGAAATACAACATATCATAGTTTTACATAAAGCTTCTTGAACATATTATTTCATAAAAAAAAAAAACGAAGTCTTCATGAGATGTTAAAAAACCATTAAAAGCAAGATTCCTAAATACTGTTCTTCACGTTATCATTAGAAAATTAAAGAAGACATTAATATGAGAGGAAAAACTGATCTCATTTACCTCAGAAGACTCGCATGCTATATCGATACAAACAAACATTTCAACTTCATTTAAAACTTAAGTACAAAAATACAACTTCATATCACAGTACACGTGCATAAAACATTGAACACTAACAAGAAGTACTTACATTCAATTTTAAGTGATTCAACTTCATATACAAGTCACGTATATAACATATGAACTCCGAAATACTTTTTTGAACAGACATTAAAAAGCGAAAGGCAACGTTAATTATATATCCGTAAATGATAATAATAATAATAATAATAATAATAATAAAATGGCTTCATAAATGGATCCCTTCTAAAACAAAACTCAATATATTAACAGATAAATGCAAGAAAACTTTTACAGTAATTATCTAGCATCGACAGCGTTGTTTGTTTGTCTGCTTGACGCCCTCCCGTCTGTATCGTACATCAACCGTCCGCTGCTCTCTCTCTCGTCACGTGGCTTGCTCAAGTTCAACCACTCATATTGAGCAGCTCCGCTGTTCACGAGATTCAGACATGTAAATAATAATAATGGAAGTTAATATTTTAATCATAAATATGGATTTTTATTCGTATTCACAGGTGCAAGAACTGGGCGATGTTTCATTCAAAGCTAACCTGACTGACATGTTCTAACCTATCAATCTGTCAACAACAGAGACAGAGAAGCACGCTAATGACTAAACTTCTGTTAGATTTTACAGTTAACCAACTTAACATTTACATTCATGATGATATCAACAAGTTAAATAAAAACGTACCTGTCAACAAACCGCAGTTCTCCCGCCGATATGATATGAAAAATGGTGACTCGAGTCTCGCCTGGATGTTGATTCATGCGCACTTTGCGGTGCTAAGGCCAATATTTTGGGGTATATGTTACTTATTTTTTTAATATTGCAGTTATTACAGTTAAAAATTGGATAGTGAAAGTTGAATATACCCATAACTTTTTATTTTACTTGCTAGCTTATATACTTAATTAAATTATAACTAATTTTCATGGGTTAAATTTAACACCCTCCAGAGTAATTTTTTACAGTGTGGACACAGTCGCAGTCCAAGTCTTTTTATTCTTGGAGGTAAAAGCATTCCGACTGGACTTGCATAACTGATTACAAATGTTGGAGCATTTATGTGAAAATATGCTAGACACGGCTCACTAGTCAGTACCTTTTTCAGTCCTTTGAATGCATTCTCTGCCTCAGATGACCATTGCCACTCTTGTCCTTGTCTGGTTAGTTTTCTGAGAGGCTCTGACAGATTTGCATAATTGGGTACAAACTTCATCAAAAATCCACAAGTGCCTAGAAACGAACGTAACTGTGCAACATTTTCAGGTCTGGGAGCATTAGAGATCGCTTCAACTTTTCGTAAATCTGGTTATCCCGTCCTTTGAGACAACATGTCCTAATATCTCAATCTGCTTGAGTCCAAAGGAACATTTTTCTTTGTTTAAGGTCAGTCCTTTTTCTTTAAATATTTGAAAAACTCTTCTCAGTCTTTGTTCCAGTTCTATTTCATTTTCAGCGAACACAACCGCGTCGTCCATGTACACTCAAAAAAATGAACTTGGTTGGAGTCAGTTTTACAAAATAATTTCTTGTTCACTTTATTTAACAAAAGTAACGGCATATGATTAATTTAACTTAGTAATTTCAACAAAAGACTGTGTCTTGTCAGCTTTACTTCAAAAATATAGCTGCAAGCAGCAATTGCGGGGTCAAGCACCTTCAGCGCAATGAGGACCCAAAGCACAGCAAAAACCACACGACGCAGCAAATGTGCAAAGCGCAGAAAGCGCGCAATACATAGGCCGAACCCGAAGCAAAGCAAATGCAGAGCAGAACCACTGCAGTGCGGAGCAACAACAGTAAAGATGGCAAAAATATAACAAGTGTGGAAAACCAGACAGGTCGAGAAGAATGTGTTAAAGTGAACACAAAAGGAAATCTCAATAAGTGAAAGTAAGATCTGGGATTTGAACCCATGACCTCAGGTTCCCAAAGCACAGCACTTACCGCATGCGCCACTGAGTAAACAATTAAACCACTGATTTGGTGTGTCCAAGCTAGGGCTGCAACTAACGACTATTTTAATAGTCGACTAGTCACCGACTATTGAAACGATTAGTCGACTAATCGAATAATAATGATTTTTTTCTAAAATTAAGCATGAGATTGCTTTAATTCTGTGGAAAATGATAGTAAACAAGAAAGAAGGGGGTAGTTCAATGAACATTTTTTACATTTAATGAAAACAAGTTTTACATTTTTAAAAATTGCAGCTACTATGATTTTACCAAAAGGAAGTTATGTATTTCAGCTATTTTATTTATTAGGGCTGTCAATAAATTATTTTTATCTGTTCTAAATTTACCTAAATGTAACACTTTTCAAGTTTTTAATGCTCTAATCAGCATGGATTTGGTCAATATATATGCTATATGAAAATGTATGTCTACAACAGCCTGTTTACATTTTCAACAGAACCATCAGCCATAGTTTTATACATGATTTTTCCTTTAGAAGACCTTGTTCTTTCTCCATTTCTGTTTGCTGCTGCATCATTTGTGACCTGTGCTGGCAAATTGAGTTGGGATGAGCAAATTATTTTAACATTCTCTATTAAAAAACTTCAAAACCATTGGAACAATTGTTGGAATCTGATAAAGCATGACATAACTACACCTGTTTACGCAGAGCAAAAACAATATCAATATATGTTACATATATGTTTTTCTTTTGTTGTTTAATTTTGACATTGAGACAGACCGCTTTAAGATACTGTAGGCTAATGCAAGGGTTTAATATAATGACACAACAGATACTTTTCCTTAACAGTTAACCAAACATTCACTTTAGATATAACAGATTATAGGTCATACCTGCGTGAATTCTTGTCAAAACAGATACTTTTAAAACTGTAATTTTGTGTTAGATGTCTATATATATCTGGGTCGCGCACTCGCATGTTTGTGTGCATGCGCTTCAGACGTCTGCGTCAGACATCGCTTTTGAGCCTTGTCACTCTTAATAACTCTTTTAACATAAATCAGGTCCCGAACTTTATCTCTCTTAATAATTATTTTAACATCAAGCAAGTCCTGCGGTCTATTTTCTATCATTTCTGAATGCTTTAAAAACGAAACTAAAAAGTGAAAGAAGACGCATCTTTGCTTTATATGGATTTGAGACGGTACACCTCTCAGGAAACGTGCAGATAAAGATAATTTTAGATGTTTAATGACCATTTAGAGCATTGAATTCGCTAGACGAGAGCTTAATGTTCTTATTTTTATGAAAAGCTCCGACTCATTTCAGCGCCGGTTACTTGCTGCTTCTCAATTCATCCAGCTGTGGGTCAAACAGAAATTGCGTGTTGCGTTAATCGCGCGTTAATAAAATTAGTTCCGTTAAAATGAATTTGCGTTAACGCGTTTATTTTGACAGCCCTAATATTTATATATATAAATATATATATGCTGTATTTTTTAAGTTTTGAAGGTTTAAATCAAAACAAACCAACTGCAGTTGAATTGATATTAATTTGAATGCACAACCAAAAAACGAGATTTCTGAAAAAAAAAAGTTATATATATATATATATATATATATATATACATACTCAGTGAGGGCATTCGCCTGTTGTGGGGTGCACGTCTGCTTCTTTTGCAGAAAGGCGTCCGTGGCTCTCTTCTTCAGACTGCATGCATTTAATTTAAAATTTTGTCAGGCACAGTCGGGCATAACGTTAAATCCTTTATTTATTTATTTTAAAGCGAAAATACGCATATAAAATGTACAATGTACATCCAAAACAAAACGTATTGGCTTTCATGTTATTTAAATCTTACCGAGGCGAGTCAAACTCTGTTTAATTCAACTGTCCGACGTGCTTTCTCTTTAAATGTTCGTGCTTGACCGAGGTGCTGCCGTGAAATGCAAAGACTGCTTTGAAAACCATGCAGGTAATCTTTTTATTCGCCGTATCCAGGCTAAAATGCTCCCAAACCTCAGATGTTTTGGTACGCGCATCTGCTGCGTTGGACGCTGCCATTTCTGTGTGTTATAGCTGAGCAGAGAAGCTAATGCGCATGTGCGACTCATGTCTGGCGACAATGTCGACAATGATATTCATTGTCGACTATTTCTATTATCGATTTTTGTCGACAACGTCGACGAATCGTTGCAGCCCTAGTCCAAGCTATAGAATAGAGATTTAGAGCTGTAAACATTGATATCCAGCAATTACCAAACGTGCAGAAATGACAACAGAGAGCACAAATAACTGAAATACAATGTATAGTATGAGATTCACAAAACTTAAGTGAGAAAAAAGTTAAGACAAAATATCACTGCACATGGGATTCGAACCCATGACCTAAGCATCTCATGGCATGTGGTTAACCAGATGCACAACTCGGTTAACAAAGCTCAAAGGGCAGCAAAAAAACAGCTTAGGTGCTGCAAGGATTGACATATGCCAATCAACACAGATGCAGAACTAACAGAAATACAATGTACTGTATATGAGAATCAAAAAGCTCAAGTGAGATTGAAGACAAGAAGATCATTCTGTATAGTAATGCTATACAATGTAATATACAGTCACATTAATTTACTATGACAAATAGACAACGTCACAGGCACGGTCAACTTTGGAGTGGTATTTCTGAGAAAGAGAACAGAATATCAAAAATCTGTTCAGTCATTTCTGTGCGGATTGCTCCAAACAATATACGAGCAGTACCTGGCATAAAATAAACAAAATTTGTAAAAGGAGTAGCGAAAAAATCATCTACCATATGCCTTACAATAACACATGAACAGAATGTTGGAAAATGACAAAAGAGGTATCGTTGCAATCGGCATAAACCAGTGAAAACAATTTCACAAAGAAATTAATATCAGACAAAGTATTCAGAAGTTATAAGCAGTTCCATAAGAACTGTTATAGTTTATAACCCCTAGGTGGCGCTGTACTCTGACTTCCCAGGTACCTTCAGGACATCATGTCAAAGCTCCTTACTAATTTTTGCGTGGATATGTCCAATAGTTCAAAAAAATAACAAATTATGTGAAATTTCAAAATGGCGGACAGGCGGTTCGGTCAAACCCGGCATAATACACATCGACAGATGCGGCATGAGGTAAGCAATCCATAGACATCAATATCATAATTTTCTGACAAACAGTGCAGAAGTTATGGGCAAAAATAGCCTATTTTCATATCTCGTGACCCATAGGTGGCGCTGTCACCAAATTTGGCATGAACCCCAAGTTCATGGTCCACCTGAAGTGTACCAAATTTCATTTTAATTGATCAAAGAATGACAGAGGTACAGCTTCAGAACCATTTTTGCGTCAACCTTGTTAAGTTTGCGCATTTATTACTTTTGAAAAAAGATAAATATCAAAATTCTGTTCGGTCATTTCTATGCGGCTCACTCCAAAGATCACCTGTGCCAAATTTCATAACAATTGCACCAAATTTGAAGGAGGAGTAGCGAAAAAACTAAATACTGTACATTTCAAAATGGGTGCTACTGTAATGGGTGGAGTCTTACTGTAAGGTATTAAAAACAATAAGCATGAGAAGGGCAATCACGTGTACTAAGTAGAATTTTCATAGATCAAACGGATCTGCAGTTATAACCATTTGAACATTGAATTTTTGCACTGCTGGTGGTGCTATAGAGTTATCGCTAGAGACCCCATTTTTGACCACCTGACTATTTATGACCTCCACTACAACTGTGCCAAATTTCATCATTTTCCTACATACGGTTCATAGGGCTGCCATAGACACCAATGGCTAAGAAGAAGAAAAAAGTACAATTCCAATAGGTGTCTCAGCACCTTCGATGCTTGACCCCTAATAATACTGACAGTTCCAATTGGCTCCGTGCACGACTCTACTTCCGTTCTACTTCCGCACCTCGACTGTGTGGGTGAGCACTTCCGGCAAGATGGCGATGTTTTACACCAGATGTCTCCAAGACCTGCCAAAAATTACTATATCAGACGTCCACAGACTCGTCCGAAATGGATGCTCTGCCCCCCGGAGTAAACGGGAAAAGGGGTACAAGATGTACCTTTCAAGTTTTATTGACAACTATGAAGGTAAGTTTGAAACTGACAGCAAAACACGTTCACATTGTTGTATCACTAACTAGGTAGCAGTAGCTATGTAGTTAACATTTAGGTCAGTTGTCCTGTACAGATTTTAGATTTGTAGAATTAACAATTGTTTTTAAACGTTTTATTTTTGGTTGAGGTGCATACGATACGACCAAAACAAAAACGCAGCACCCTGAAAAAGCGCTAACTTTCCAGAACCAAAACAAACGATTCAACCGGGCGTAGAGAAAACATAATCTATCGCTAAGTTTAGACAGCTGTCTATTTATTTGTCTATTTGAGCCGTTTATTTATTTGACAGGTCTGAGTATTTCTTTTTGGTTTATGTTAGTGCTGCACGCTTAATCATATCATGTAAATGCCCTGACTGTGACACACACACACACACACACACACACACACACACACACACACACACACACACACACACACACACACAGAAAGACACGCACCAGTGTCGTGCGCACAGACAGTACGGCAGAATACAGTTCTGTTTCGTGCTTCTTTTGCAGCTATAGTAAGTATTGGTCTATATGTCTAACATTACATGAATGATGCTAAATTCCCACAGTTTCAAACAAAGACCCTGCAGGGAGGGTGACCGTCAGGGCTGTATGTTATAGGTCCATGAGGAAGCATGAGAAGCCTCACGACCTCAGAGTAGGGTGACAAAACATGTGTTTAACCAGTTCAAGTCAGATTCTGGGGTATTTTTGTGGCTATAGTTGGTGATGTGGATGTAGAATATCAATAAGAAAACTTAAGTCTGTTTATTTGATTTAAACCTGAACTATACTTTCATGGACACCCCAGAAAATGGTTGTTACTGCTCCCCGTCGTTGGAGCAGCAGTAGGCCTGTTCATGATGGGTACATGAGTCAGTGTGAGGTAAGCGTTGATTTTGTACCCTCAATCTAGGCTATACTAACCTGTTCAATGTTTTACTAACACTGTTCATTTGTTCTAAGTAACAACTGTATTTTAATACAACAGAAAATCTTTTAAGATTATTGAGGCTGTCTTATTTGTTCTAGTTGTTCTGGTAGCCTTATGAATCATACCTCTACTATTTGCTAAAATCATGTTTTATTCATAGATTCCTTTTGAGGACAGCTCACCGATTCAAATAGCGGTGGCTGAGTGCTCCTGTGTGGCTGGAACCGCTCTCTGCAACCACAGTGTTGCACTACTGTATCAGACCACAAAATACTCTACGCTACAACTAAAAGCAGTACCACCTGTCCTCAGCTGCACAGAAACTGAGCAGCGATGGCATAAACCACGAAGATTGGTAAGTACTTAAGAACTTAGGCTAATATATATATATATATTTTTTTTTTGAAATTGGATATAAGTTCTACAACCTTGTTTAAAAAGCACAATGAAGACAAAACAAGCGCATCATTACCAAATCTATTACAGGGTTAATTATATTGCTATATTTCAACAATATTGCAAAAATTATATTTATGACGATATAGAATATTTTTTTCTTATTACATTTATCTCACCTAAATGTTTGCTCTGCCATTGCGTTTTTACTATGGGGTATTGTTGTTGTTAAGAGTTTACACAACACAAGGAAGCTTGATTTCAATCTGTCTGTCACACTGTCACATGCCTTTTATACATAAGAGTCTGTGTGATGTAGCTCCCTTTTTAGGTACTAAATCATCATCGGAGGCTAACGTACTGCAGAATGGTGTTGTTGATGAGCGCACTAGGGAACATAAATGTGCCATACGTCAGTGTGTCGCTGTGTCATTTATATGTAAAAAATTATACCCTTATTATCGTGGACGGTATGATATGACACACCCCTACGTGTGATGGTATGTTATGGGGGCTAACCAACTGTCCTTAAGTTTTATTTGTTTATTTGTTTGTTTACTTGATAGGGTGTGAAACCAGGCAGAGTGGGTAACATGGTATTCATCTCAACCAAACCCAAGTCAAGACAGTACACAGCTGCTGATGGTGTAAGGTAATATTCACTCTCAAATAATAATCTATTCTGCAGTCATTGTCAGATTCTTGTTGTTTTAAGAGTTATTATTTCTTTTTTTATAATTATGACATAACTGTTTTCAAAGGAGCAAGCGCTACAAAGCAGTGCGGGGTGACTTGCCAGACCCAGATTCCCTGAAGGTTGACGAGGCATACCAGGACTTCGCGGCAGAACTTGCTCCGCTAATCACTACACTCTCGATAAGCAGTGATGTCCCTCTTGTTGATTCAACCTTTGGGACCGTTCAAGAAGGGAGCCCCATTTCATATCAGCACCCATTGCCAGTGAGTAGGGTAATCATCCACCACCCAGACGCACCCCCTCCACCACCCCTGCCGTTAGATGGTCACAGGCTGGACCCAACCACATGTTCCTTTGTGTGCACTCACCAACAACACCTTAATGTAATGTCCCTTAACATTACTTTTGACATGGCAAGATCCATCGAGATGGCTACGAGAGAACAGAGTGGCAGCGCAGAGTGGCACAGCCTGAGGAAGATGAGGATCACTTCATCCAGGTTCCGTGAGGTGTGCCATGTCCGAGGTCACAGCTCTGCAGAGAACCTTGCAGAACGCATCCGCAAAGGTGGGGTTCAGACAGCCTTGATGAAGAGGGGGCTGGCACTGGAGCCAGAAGCTATTCAGCAATATGCCCGCATTAAAAACGTCAACTACTGGCCATCAGGATTTGTCATCCATCCAGATGCTCCCTGGCTCGGATCCTCTCCAGATGGTGTCGTTTTTGATCGAACGGAGGCACCACCGTTCGGGCTGGTGGAGGTGAAATGCCCCAACTTGAAGAGCTATGTTGACTCTGGTTGCCTGCACATGCAGAGTGGCGCCTTGCGTCTGAAGCCAAGCCACAGCTACTATTGGCAGGTGCAAGGCCAACTGCTTATCACTGGAATGCAGTGGTGTGATTTTGTGGTTTTTGCAGAGGAGGACCTTTTTGTACAAAGAATTTATACAGATGCAGAGGTTGCTAGGGTTATAAGGGAGAGGGGGGATTTTTTCTTTTTCTATCATTACCTGATCTGATCTTTAAAACATTAATGGTTCAGCCTGGTGTAAAAGTTTTGTGATTAGCTGTAAAACAATTAATCACATCCAAAATAAAAGTTTGTATTTACATAATAAATGTGTGTGTGTAATGTGTATAATTATTTTATCTATAAAACACACACATATGCTTGCATATTATTTGCAATAACTATATTATTATCAGCAGCATGTGCATATTACTGCATTTATATGTAATTTATATTATATATTTTATATGTAAATACATTTCTCTTAAATGTATACATGCACGTATGTGCATTTAAAAACAAAGTAATTATACACAGTACACACACATTTATTATGTAAATACAAACTTTTATTTTGGATGTAATTAATCGTTTTGCGTCCCTAATTGTTAATATTAGATCGTTGTATAAGTGTTATTCAATATGTTCTTATTAAATTCTACATCTAATGTCATCTGTGGTGTGTGTTTTTATTTGATTTCAAGTCATCAGTAAAAATCCAAAGCTAATGTAATGAAGGCAATGACACAAAGAATTGTTTTTAATAAGCAAGATAGATCTTTAAGATCAAGGTCAAGTTTATTTATATACTGTAGCCCTTTAAAACAGCATAAATGCTGACCAAAGTGCTGCACAACATATCAAACAAAACGTCCACGTACAATACATTTTGAACACTAATAATAAAATATCAAAAGATAACCGAAAGTAGTAAAAATTAAGAGAGAAAACATCATACAATTTAAACACTATTTAAGACTAAACGATTTATTAATATCAAAATTACCAATTTAACTCATTGGGGAGTTGCCCATGCCTTCACTAACGGCCCGTTCTGATAACTGACCAGGAAGCAGGCCACACTGAACAATTCATCAATGTTCCCGCATATAGACAGTGGTATGTCCTTGTCAAACAGTTTGTTTTCTTTCACTCTCCTTATGCACCTCTCCACATGCACTCTCAGACGTGCAATTGACTGTGTTTGTCTGACATCCTCTCGACTCATTTGTCGTTTGTTGCTGAGAAAGGCAGGCCGGTACACCTTACAAGGAGCAAGGTTGTCCACAACAAAACCTTTGTCCACCATGATCGCCATACCTGGCTTTAAAAGCTTTATAATCCCAGACAGCTTAAAGATCTCGCGATCACTCATAGAGCCTGCATATAGCCCAGACACAAAAGTGACAGCACCGTGGGGTGCCATGCCAATCATAGCCTTGAATGTTGTGTGCGATTTGTAGGTAGAAAACACCTCAGTTTGAAGGAGCAGAGAGGATGGCGTCTGACAGAATATCTCTGTACAATCGAGGACTACCTGTGTATCTGAAAAATCTGCAAACTCAGGTGGGAGGTGAGCTCTCACTACCTCTGGAGGAATCCAAAGGCGCTGGCTTCCCAGCAGGCAGTACAGAAAATGAGTCCATGTGGAGATGATCCGACTTGCAGTAGTGCGGTGAATGCTGAACCTCTCTGCAAGGTCATTGAGAGGAAAACCCACTGACAGATACATCAGGAACAGCAGCAACTCATCAATGGGTCTCAGTTTCTGTTCAGATAAAAAACAAAAGTCTGTTTAGTTACCTTGACATTGCTATTACTAAGTATAGCCTACATCAGAAAATAATACCAACATCAGCTGGCTGGCTTTTACTTTTTAGTTAGATGTAGTTAACTCCACAAACCAACAGGGGCAATTACAAAATATTTTAAATCTAATTTCAGTAACATTAAGCCAACAACTGTATGCACGTCATGTTACCTACCGTTGTTGGGTGATGGACTGTGCTGATGCTGGCAGAAGCTGTCTTGGCACTGGTTATGCGCACCATCTTGTGGATCACAGCAGGTTCAATTAATTTCCAAAATGCCATGAAACTCTTGTAGGACGCAAACCTGGTATAAAAGCGCATGTTCTCATCTGATGTAGACAGGCGATCTATCCCAAAACGCTGGCGAAGTTTCTGGGCTTCTAACTGCTGTTGTAGCTCTCTGATCTGGCGACGTAGGGCTTCATTCTCGTCTGCCAAATTACTCGCCCTCGCTCCTGTTTCAGGGACTACACAGTAGTCATGATCTATGGCCATTTCGGTATCCATCTCCGAGTCCGAGTCTGACTCTGGTGCGGGACTCTCGGCCCGCGGACGCCGTTCCCAGACGCTCGGTCGGGGCGCAGGTAGTTTGTACCCATTCCACGAAAAGTAAACTGGTACGGCTCCCTTCTTCAGCCTCCTCAACCCCCCGGCAGTCACATTTAAATCAGTCTGCTTAAAATGCCGACTACAGACCCGGGTGTTTTGGGTCGGGTTGAAGTCATCCCTCCGGATATTTTGCATCCACTTAGCCCGTACCGCAGCATCAACGGGGAATGCATGAAAGCTGATTACTTTGTTGTAGTTTGACGAAACGGTACATAATGGCACACAACAATGAAGTGTTGAGCCTGTAACTCTCTGAAAGGCAAGTCGCCTCTCTTTAATTCTAAAAACACTCATAATAAAAACATCTAGTCATCCAGTTTGTTGATCTCATTCACTGTTGTCTCTGTCTCCCGCTCTCACTCTCAGATCACCGGAAGTTTTCACCGGAAGTACTGGCCCACACAGTCAAGTTAGAAACGTCAGTGGTCGCCATATTGTGCACAGAGTGAATAGGTGCCTCAGCACCTTCGGTGCTTGGCCACTAATTATTTGTTCAGCCAATATAACATTGTTGCGTAAAAGTAACAGATTAATAAAACCAATACAGACTTGCATCTCATTGGCTGATGATGCTGCAGTGTATTATGGGTAAATTGTTGTTCTGGCAGAATTGTTGTATCCTCTTGCAGAAGTGTAGCATGATTAGATAGGTACCTGAGTAATAAGTGGCCAAGTATAAGTTATTTAACTTGTTCTGATATATTTTAGAACAAAACAAACAAACAAACGGTTTGAAATGTTACATTGCATTTCAAATATGTTTGTGATATGTTTGATAAACTGTAATTAAATAAAGGTTGTATTGAGCAGCTGTACTCTGATTGATTGATTCGTTGTTATGAAGTTATTAAATCATTATTTTTAATTTTGTTTTCATCAATTAAATGTTTCATAATAGTGACTTTACTGGGATTTCTTTAGTCCATGCAACGTTTAAATTGTCAATTTTACACAAACTTTTTTAGTAAATACAACTTGCATTTTATTTGTTGACATTACTTAACAAGCTATGTGGAACCCACTTGACAAAGTTTTTTAAAGTAAATCCAACTTTTTTTTTTTGAGTGTAGCACACCACACCTGGCATCCCACATAACATAGAATCCATGGCTTTCTGATACGCTTCGGGAGCGCTAGATAATCCAAATGGGACCTTTTTAAAACGATAGCACCTTCTGTGTGTAATAAATGTGGTCATTGGTCTAGATTCAGGTGCTAGATCAACTTGCCAAAAACCTTTACGGGCGTCCAGTTTTGCAAACACTTTTGCTCCCTGCATTGCTTGTAATATACTGTCTATTGTGGGTACTGGATGTCTCTCTCTTACCACTGCTTTGTTCACTTCTCTTAGATCCACACAAAGTCTTACTTCTTTAGTGTCCTTTTTCGGAATGATAAGAATGTTGGATACCCACTCAGACCCTTCATGCACTTCCTTTATTATTCCATCTTCCAGCATTTTATCCAGTTCCTGATTTACAGCCTCCATCATTGGGTATGGTACTCGCCTTAAAGCTTGAGTTACAGGTGTGACTTTTTCATTCACTGATATTTTATGGCAGTAATCTTTGATTTGTCCTAGTCCTTTGAACAAAATCTGATATTCAGCCTCCAGTCTTGAAAATCTTTCAGATTAATTTTCAATTGCACTGATCTTATCCTCTGAATTCAAAATCTTTAAGTCAAAGCAAGACTGTCTTCCCAACAGCGGCTCTACATTTCCTTTAATTACAAAGATGTCATCTTTTGTGTAATTATCCTTCCATTCGAACTGAGCTTCAAAAAATCCCATACAATGAAGGGGGTTTGTCTGTGCATAAGCATAGAATTTTCTCTTGGTTTGTTTCAGTTCAACTCTTTGTGCAAACAACTTGTGATACAGTTCTTCTCCAATTAAATTTCTTCCACTGCCAGTCTCTATGACCATCTTTAGTTTCTGTCCATTAACCCTTATGGTCTCTTTTCCTTCTGGATCTATTGAATACACAAAATCATCAGAATCAGAATTGTCCTCTACTGCTCTCACTGGTTTAGCTTTGTGATGTGATTTGTCTTTCTCCTTATATTTGTCACTTTTATGCTCCTGTGAGTTGTTTTTCTTTCTGCAAACACGTGCATAATGACCAGTCTTTTAACAATACAGGCAAGTTGCTGATTTTGCCCCACAATCATCTGCTTTGTGTGTTGTTAGTCCACATCTGTAACACTTGATGTCGCTGTTACTCTTTTCATGTTGTCCTCTGCCGGTATTTTGCGGTTTCGTTTTAGTATTGGCCGCTTTTGCACCTTTTGTGTAATAAACATTATAGTCTGGTAGGAAGGGGGGTTCACCTGCACCCGAAAAGTATATTTTTTTAACCTAGTTTTTTGTAATCCTTAAGGTGTCTAGTAAAGGAATTGTGATGTTCCCCATGCAAATTATTGTCCCATATGTGATTTTTTTGTACCAATTTTTGTGACCGTGCTTGATATTCGGCTGTGAAAAATGTAAACTTTAAATCTACATAGAATCTGAACAATACATCCTACAGACACAATCCACCCCATTTTCTCTTAATCTTTGCATAAGGAATTGATAGAAATGAGGATTGTCATGATTAGATGATGTATGGTGCATTAAAACTCAAATAAACACAAATTATAAAAAAAATCTGTGACCTTGGATCAGTGGAACTTCTCCCCTATGGACCCTATTGATATATGTTTTCTAACTTTTGTATTTTTAAAGTCTTTAGGATGTCTAAGAAGCAAATGTTGATGATCCCTACTTAAAATATTGTCACATGTTGGTCCAACGGAACATCTTCCATAATAAGGAGTTACTATTCAAACCGTTATTTTGGTATTATATTTATAGAAACAAAAGAGAAAACCACTCATATAGTCAAATATGTGTATATATAGGGTATAACAAATCCTCATTAGAATAAACTGAAATAGAAAAAAGTGATTCTAATCAAAGGTCAAAAGGTCAAGGGCAATGAAGTCTATTCATCATACAGCGGGGCTGTTTCTCAATATGCGTTCTTCAGCGATCTTGCGTTCTCGTGTCCTCGCTCTACGTCATCATTAACAGTCGAAGTTCATTCCAATTTTCAAGAACGTGAGTACAGAGGACGCATGAAAATAGCCGGATGTGTTCTTGATATTGAAGATGCATCGAGTGCAGACTTGCGCGCTGAAATCGCTTTACGCCCGAGAAGTCATTGAGGCAAAACAATGGCGGAGGTCAGGTGACCAACAGGAAGATCGCACACATCTCAATTCTCATAAGTGCGTTCTGTGTTCTCGCGACCTTCTGAGTTCGTTCTTCCAAGGTCGCCTGGACCAGGTCTTCATAATCGTTCTCTTGCTCCTCGTCGTCTTCACCATCTCCATCCATCTCCTCGACTGTTTGCTACAGCAAGCCAGTGAGTGAAGTGGGGAGGATAGGTCCACAAGACCACACTGGTTCCAGAGTACCCTCTTCAGTCTTTTCCCAGCCTTGGCCAGGATCATGGGGCTTGGGACACCAGAATATCAGTGTGGCTGCTCTCTTGTAGATGGCCAGATGGTGGTTGACACAGTTGATGTGTGGGACCAGGTTGTCTCTGCAGGGCGGGAGCCCGGACAGATCCACCTTGGATCTGGTGGTAAGCATCTCATCCTCTCCAATCATTCTTTTCAGCATGATTTTGAATGTGAAATGAACTGCTTTGCCAAGCCGAAAGTTGGTTAGGAGAACAATGTGAAGAGTTTTGCAAAAGTGACCTATGTATTGAGAAATGTGTCCTAGCATCTGTAAAAAACTGTAATTGCCATTACATGCTACAGAATATCTGCCTTGAAAAAACTCACTTGAAGGCTGCATGGTACTTGGATTACTCTGCAGCTTTTTCAGAGACCCGACCTTCCCTTTGCCTCTAAAGGTACTTGTAAAGCTTTCCCTGAGAAGATGTAGAGGCTGAGTATTGTGCAGTAGTCTGCCCCCTTACATTCTGCCAGTTCGCTGACATTTAGTATCTGCCTGTGCTTTCCGATCCCAATGTCGACGTAGATGGTCAGCGGGACGGATTGGGCGTGGTGTAGGAGGATGAAGAAAATGTCTGTGTCTGCAGTCCTCACCACAGCCACCTTGTGCCCCAGTTGAACGGCATACAGCAAGTACAGAACAACCCGGTTGTCAGTCTCTTCCTGGGTTGAATCCAACTGAGGGTATCTCACATAGTCCTTCTCACATGGCCATCAGTGTGGTCCTTCGGATGAGACGTTAAACCAAGGTCCTGACTCTCTGTGGTCATTAAAAATCCCAGGATGTCTTTCGAAAAAGAGTAGGGGTGTGCCCCGGCATCCTGGCCAAACTTGCCCGTTGGCCTACTAATCATCCCCCCATACTAATTGGCTATATCACTCTGTCTCCTCTCCAAAAATAAGCTGGTGTGTGATGGGTGTTCTGGCGCAATATGGCTGCCATCGCATCATCCAGGTGGATGCTGCACATTGGTGGTGGTTGAGGAGAACCCCCCTTTCATATGTAAATCGCTTTGAGTGCTGCCAGAAAGCGCTATATAAATGTAACAAATTATTATTATTATTATTATTCGACACCATCATCTCTCTTGGATTTCTTTGTAGCAGGATTAAACTCTTCTCACTATCATTTTCTTCCTTGTGTTTCTTTGACTTGGGCATGATTAGCAATGATCACCAGCTAGCCAATTAGCTATTATAGTATAACAGTGTTGACTTTATTTTTCCTTAATGTCTTCAAGGCAGCTTCAAACTTGGTAGAGGAGTATATTTTTTCAGACTCACCATCGGTATCACTCTTCTCTTTTTTGAGGATGATTAGCATGCATCAATTGCAAAAAAAGAGAAGCCGGGAAGATGGGCCGGCACTGATACAGTGTGGCACTGGATTACTCCAAACAGCTTTTTTTGTATTTTGGGCTTGCTAAGTCTGGACTTTCTGAAGGCCTTTAGAGTTATTAACTTTCGACCACACTTATTGCTCTAAGTTTCAAATTGATTCCAATCTAAATAAAAAACTTGGCACAATATTTTAATGTGGAATATGTTTATCAGACACCTGAAGCATTACAAATATATACCAGTTTGAAAAAGACATTATGGAAATGTTCTTTTTTGCTTTTTTGGAAATCCAGGGAGGCAACCAATATAGCCAGAAAAGACATACACGTGACAATATTTCAGGTGTGGATCATCAACGTTTGTTTATTAGGCATCTTACAGACTGTAAAAATACAAGTTAGAAGACATATATCAATAGGGTCCATAGGGGAGGAGTTCCAGTGATCCAATGTCACAGTTTTATTTACATTTTTTTGTGTTTATTTTTTGAGTTTTTATGCATTATACATCGTCTAATCATGAAAATCCTCATATCTATCAATTCCTCATGAAAAGACAAAGAGGAAATGGGGTGGATTGTGTCTGTTGAATGTATTGTACAGATTCTATGTTGATTTAAAGTTTTCCTTTTTCACAGCCGAAAATCAAGCACAGACACAAGAGATGATACAAAAAAATCACATATGGGACAATAATTTGCATGGGGAACATCAAAATTCCTTTTCTAGACACCTTAAGGATTACAAAAAATAGGTTAAAAAAATATACCTTTCGGGTGCAGGTGAACCCCCCCTTCCTACCCTACTATTACTGTCTTTCTCTTTGACATTATTTTCTGAAAGCACTTTAGACTCTGCTTGGGCCGATTCAAAGATTCTAGCAACAGTTAATGCTCTTTCCAATGTAAGCCCTTCTTGTAGCAGTTTATCTCTCAATCGTCTGTGTGCACATTTCTCTACAAGTTGGTCTCGTATCATATCACATTCTAAAGCGCCGAACTTGCAGGATTTGTCCAGTTCCCTTAACATATTGACAGATGCGTCAATCGTTTCCTCTTGTAGTTGAGATCTCAATCTGAATTTGTGTCTCTCCAGCACAACATTTTTTCTTGGAGTAAAGTAAGCATCCAATGCAGCTACAGTTTCTGTGTATGACTCTTTAGGATCTGGGAGGTTTGCGAAAATTCTCTGCACCGGAGCACCAATGCAATGTAAGAAAGTTGCGCGTCTTACCGCGTCTGCAGCGTTGATAGTTCCGCTGGCCATCTCGAAGAAACTGTAAGAGTCTTTCCATGTTTTGTATTCAGCATACAAATCCGAAACTCCAAGATTCAATGGAATAGGTGGCGATAGCTGTGCCTGTGCAACATGCTTCGGCGGTGTGTGCGGTTCAGGATGCCCATCCATGTCACACGCGTCTATGTTTTCTCCGATAGAAAAGTTGTTTCCTTCAACGGTTGAACATTAATCCAACTCGTTCTTTAAAAGATCATCCTCGTCGCCATTTATGTTGTGTTGTCAATCCAATGATCAGACTTTTAGTTGTTCTTTTTAAGTTTTTATTCAGCACTCTCAACTACATACATACTCATGCTTTCTGTTTTCGTTCCGTTCTCCTCTCGCTCTCGCGATATCACTATACTACACTGGATCTTGTGGATTGAATCTGAGTCGCTTCTGACTCTCACGGGGACCGGCAGGTAACTCTTCCTTGGTTATTCTCTCTTTCGTAGCCCACACATGAATTATGGTTGAATATTCTCTGCTTTCTCTCCTTCTTTGTGTCTCTTAAATGTACCGCAGGCAGACAGGTGGACAGGCACATGCTTGGGGCTTAAGCCCTGTGAGGCTCAGGCAGCTGGAGAAGATGTGTAGGCATGCAGCAACTTCTAGCCTGTCTCGCTAGGGCAGACTTCTGATGAACACTTAGCCGTTGACTTCCCAACAGGTAGTGGAACATTCCCACAACAACACAGAGCCCTTGGCTCAGATCTACAGACTGGCAGCAGAGAACACACAAATTTCTTTCAACAGTAATAATACTCAAGTGAACATACAGGGAGAGATACAACACCTTTTTGTTTCAGGCAGGAAAGGGGCAGATGGCGGCACAGGCCGATGCTGCTGCAGTATTTGGACTAGCACGTCCACTCTTGGTACCTCAGAGGGAGGTAGGTTGAGGTACATGGTCGTGTCGTACAGCGTACCGCCAGAGTGAGACCGACCGCTTCAAATCTCCTTTCCTTCAGAAAACGGGTCAAGCGATTTAGACATGGGCTGACATCTGGAAACACTCACAAGTGTGCACCAAAAAAACCCTCAAAATCCATGTGTCCACAACAATCAACGGACAAGACCCAAAGCATAACTAAACCAGAATCCAGACTTTATGCTCCGTCACAAGACACTCAACCTAAAAACATCTACAATATGATAATCAGATCTCCCCATTTAGGACTTGTTGTGGGGACATGAACACATTATTTGCTGAAGTCTTGTCATGATGTGATGGTGTCCGGTCTGAAAGTGCATTGCATATGTGCACATTGTGCAGGCAGTATATCTGAGAGGTGGTTCAGTTTCTTATCAGTTTAATCAACAACGACAAGCCCCTTAAATTACAAGCAAGAAGAGCCTCCTCTGTCCGGTCAGTTGTGTGATTTTGATAACTTGGACATCTAACGTTGGCTGTGATCTTCTCGTGCAGTAAAATGGTATGTAATGAATGCTATTTCAAAATAAATAAAAACAAATGCAAACAATCTATTATATAGTAAAAAAATGAACATATCTAGAAAAGTGAACTATCAAAATGTGGCAAACACATGTTTTTTGTTATATACAATACAAATGTCTACTTTTAATGACTACAGTCTGTATACTGTATGCTGTTCAACTTGTTTACTGTAATGTAAATACAGAAGAAAAGCTCATCTGAGATACATTTAAATGACTGCATTGAATATATGGTGTAGTGAATTACATCTTTACCATCTGAATGAAAATTGGTTTATTTGCCTATGTGTGCACATCCACACACAAACAAAAAGTTTGTTGGGGTGTTCAGGATCAGGACTTACATATATACAGTATATACTGTACATGAACAAGACATTGAAACAAAATTATAATATTTACAAATAGAATTAATGAATTAAATATGAATTAAATAAACCTAATTTCGTTTTGGTAATTCAGTCTTAAATTTTCTGAACTGAGCAAGCTTTAAATTGTTGTTTATGACAAGATTTTGTGTCTTGTATCATGAGACAAACGTTTCCTGTTTACAAATCACACATATCTGATGCTTATTTCCTCAATATTATCATGAGACATGAAGTTTGCTTTTGTGAATGTTTGCTTAAAAAACAGAATAATAAAATACTATCTATTTAGTGTTAAAATAATAATATTATTGATTAACATGTAAGGTCTGTTACAGTTTTGAAGCATTTAACAGAGGCTTCATTACAGAGCTGTTTACATAGTGATTTAGTTTCAATGAAGCTTGTAGGTCATATATTTTAATTTTCAAACAATAAAAAACTCACACAATCGTGTTTTGTCACACAATCTAATATAGACTAAAATAAACAAGTATATTCTCAATGGAAATGTTCTCTAATTTTTTCCCACTGTGAACTATCAGGTGTTGCTGTTGAAGCCGTACATCAGTGTCCTTCTGCTGCTTCAGATCAGACAACAATTATTGGCTCAAAACAGTGGACCTAAAGGAGAGAAGGGAGATCGAGGTGAGTGAGTGAAATCTAGCAGTATTTGGCTGTTTTAATGTCATACAAGGTGTTTCTCAATGTTAAGGATACTTCCTTGGCAGTACTGGTCCTTCCAAGTCACTTCCTTCAGAGGCTAGGTGAGGCTCCTCTTTAGCATTTGGAGAACACGTAAATTGAACAGGCTAGCAAGTGCACGTCATTACGTCAGTGAAAAGGTGTGTTTCGGCATTGTGCACATAGGATTGTCGGGGATTTGAGAGTGTGAATGCTACACGTATGCATCCTTTCCTGTATATGGGATATTTTTTTGAGTAAAGTGCTCAGTCCTAAGTTTAAATTCCGAGGATCTTCGACATTGGAACAGTCCTTTGATGGATATCGATGATGCAGCATCCTAGAAATTCGGCTTTCAAGGATCCTTCCTTGACATTGAGAAACACCTACAGCAGGGATCCCCAAATCTTACCCTGGAGGGCCAGAGCACTGCAGAGTTTAGCTCCAACCCTGATCAAACACACCTGAGCAAGCTTATCAAGGTCTTCATGATCACTAGAAAATCACAGGTGGGTAAGTTGGATTAGGGTTGGACCTAAACTCTGTAGTCCCCCGGCCCTCCAGGGTAAGATTTGGGAACACTGGCCTACAGTATCATACTGCCAATGGCAGTGTCATGGCAATCCCATATATAGGAGGTAATAAACCAGTTCCATAACACTTTAAGGCATTGCCTTTATTTATAGGAATTTAGTGTAAACTTTACCCATCGGGGTCCTATTTTCAAGCTATGTGCTATTGAAGACAACATTGGCTGGGTTGCAAGTGGGGTTGTCCATTTTCTATAAAGACCCTTATGCCATTTGACCACAAGACTGTCAATCAAGATTACACTGGATGTTAGGGCAGGCCCAGCTGGGCAATATACATAAGACCCATCTTCCAGCAAACACTGCTGGGTGTATATGGGCTTCCGATACCATCTGATCTCTCTAATGAAGCCAATATGGAAGTGATTTAAACTGCAATTCATCGACTGGCCGCTAGAGGCTGGCTCCAAAAGGGAGTAAATTCCAAAGACCCCATGTTAAAATGCCCAACTTTACAGTAGAAAATAATGTTTACAGCCTGGTACATAAAGTGTTTTTGGTCTGTATAACAAATTTTGCCCTTTATGACAACTGTGAGGGAGGTGAATTTTTTTGTAACTCATCCGTTTAAATTATATTTAGTCTTAAAGTTCTGCATAATTAAGGGCGTGGTCTCATGAGTGACGGTTGAACAGCCACTGCTGTCACTAGAGTCGAGCTGGGTGGCATGGTTTCAGCAACCAGCCACCTCAGCTTCACCCACGTTCCGCCTCTTTATCCATTTTCGGATATCCGCGAGTGATGCACAGTGATGCGCGGCCAAGACAGCGAAGGCAGGCACAGCCTACCTTAAGCTTCAAAAACGATCTTCAGAAACCTATGGATGATGTCACGGACACTACGTCCATCTTATTTTACAGTCTAGGGTCCACACAATAATGGGCATTACTGTTCCTGGAGGGCCACTCTCCTGAAAAGTTTAACTCAAACCCTAATCAAACACACCTAAAAAATCTAATCAAAGGCATCAGGATGACTTGGGCCTTTTCCCAAATGGCACACTCTGGACTTGTGAACCTCCTTAGAGTCCACACTTTGATGACATCATGTAGTGCAGACCTTAGGGAGCCTTGACGCGAGTCCAAGAGGGTGCACCAGAGTTGTATTTTCGGACAGACTTAAGCGTCATGCTGGAAATAGGGAGAGAAGTTGCCCATCAGTGTGAACTCCTCCTCTCCATCGTCTGATTGATCTGATGGCTCTTTTGCAAGAACTTCTGGGTTGGTAAAGTGCGTGAAGCCAGCAGCAGTGCGGGCCTCACCGAAGACTGCATCAAGGGTGCAAGGGGGCGCTGATGAGCAGACTTCAGAGTGTAAAAATGACAGATCGGACACCTTACAGGCTCGTCGACCAATGCCATTTGGGACAGGGCCAACAATATGGCTTTCAGCTGTGTAGGGTTGGAGCTAAAATTTGCAGGACATTGGCACTCCATGACCAGGAATGACTGCAATAGAGTATAAAAGTGAGGTTAAAGTAGTGTTGCATTAAGTTATAGAATTAAGTGATTAGTTTAGTGATAATTAAGCCATTTGTTATTGTTTTACTGAAATGTTCATTTAAAGTCAGCATTATCATGATCTGTGTTCTTTAGTGTTGCACTTTACACTTGACTCACATTGCTTTAATTCCGTTTCATCAATAGCAGCACTGTTTTAGTAGGAATGTGTTGAGAAACAAAGATATTTATTGGCTAAAGGTAAAAAAGTGTTGTATGTTTGACAATATGATTTACAGCAGCACTCCTGTAAAAATACAGTACATGGCAAGAAATTCAGTTAGAACTACCACTGTTTCTCTGTAAATTATTCAAATTATTCAAACGGCACATTTATTTGTAGTACTACACAGTAATTCTATATACAGTAAAAACTGTAAACAAAACCAAGTTATTCTTCCACTTATTTGCTGGAAATTTGCAGCAAAACATTTTACATTTTAAAAACAGAGGGCTGGAGAATTATTTTTTTTTTTATTCAGGACTGCAGGGACCACCAGGTAATGCAGGACCGCCTGGACCACATGGATTTAAAGGAGACAGAGGAGACCCAGGTGAACCAGTATTTAACGTTACAAGTTATATTTGGTTATAATAAGTAGCCAGGGACATTTCTTAGTTTGTTGTTCAGAAGTAACACTGTGAAACAGGGACATCCCCAGTTGAGTTCCAGAGGGAGGTAACGTTTCTCTTGCCTCCACTCAATCCATTGACTTTTAATATACCCTCTGAAGCAGAGGTCTCCAATCCAGGTTCCTTGAGGTCAGCAGCCCTGCAGAGTTTAGCTTTAATTCCAACCAAACACACTAACATGTCACTTCCAAATAATCGCGTTGATTAGAGTTGGAGCTCAACTTTGCAGGACACTGACCATCAAGGACAGGGATTGCCCACCCCTACTCTAAAACAGGCAGTGAATTTAGTAAGTGGAGGTTATTGAAAAAATGGAGAACGGTCATGTGAGATACATTGCTAACATATTATCCCTCAAATGCTTTATTTTCTATTCTTATAGTGTGTTTGTTATACTTAGCATAGGGTTAGCATTACCAATGCAAAAGGTCATGGGTTTGAACCCATGGAACACAAATACTGATAAAAATATAAAAATCTTAAAATGCACTGTAAGTCTTTTGTAGAAAGCCTCTACCAAATGCATTAAAATGTAAAATGCCAGTGCCTGCCACAAATAGGAGGTCGCCCACATTTGCATTTCTTAAGGTTTTTTTGAGAGTTTAGGTGTATGAGTACCGTGAGTAATGTAGTGACAAGAGTTAAAGATTTGAGAGTATTAATCCACTAATTACTGTCACAGGTTCACTTGGCCTAAAAGGTGAGCAGGGACCACATGGCCCACCTGGCTTCACTGGCTCACCTGGCCTAAAAGGTGAGCAGGGACCACATGGCCCACCTGGCTTCACTGGCTCACCCGGCCTAAAAGGTGAACAGGGACCACCTGGCCCACTTGGCTATACTGGCTCACCTGGCCTAAAAGGTGAACAGGGACCACATGGCCCACCTGGCTTCACTGGCTCACCTGGCCTAAAAGGTGAGCAGGGACCACATGGCCCACCTGGCTTCACTGGCTCACCTGGCCTAAAAGGTGAGCAGGGACCACCTGGCCCACTTGGCTATACTGGCTCACCTGGCCTAAAAGGTGAACGGGGACCACCTGGCTTTACTGGCTCACCTGGCCTAACAGGTAGGCCAGGACTAGATGGCTTACATGGCCTAAAAGGTGAACAGGGACCGCGTGGCCCACCATGGAAACAAGGTATTTTATATGAAGATATTATAAGAATAGAGATATTTCAAAGCTTTACCCTGATTCTGAATTTACATTGTTCTTCCTTCCTAATATGGCAAAAATGTGATGTGGTATTTACCTGTATTTACTTTATTTATTTCAAGTCTCTGTTCTGGTGATAAAGATTCAGCTTCACCTGCTATGATGAGATAAGCAAAGCCCTATTTGTTTCTCATAGGGACATAAGGTATTTTTAACATTTACAGCGGGTAGTCAGCAAGTGAAGCTGGTATAAATAAAAGAAACTCACAAAAAACATTTAAAATGGCCCATTATCATAGCAACAGGTACTAAATACAATTTTAAAATGTGTTTAATTATACATATTTTATGTAAACCAAATATCCGGGTCAAAGGAATAATCATGTCATTAACCACATAAGAAGTACATTTCAAGGTGTTTAGAATGATAAACTCACAACGCAAATTTCTCTTTGAACACCGAGGAGCCATGCAAATGTATTTTTGCAAACATCCTCATGAGAAAGAATTACCGTCTGAATAGGACTAAAGACTTTATCATCCACTTAAATATTACAAAACGTTCATGTTCCAAGCTGAAACATCCCATTAGACAATGACTTAAAAGCATCTTGTTACAATTGTAATTTGTTCTGTTTTTAGGGCATCTTGGAGGTGACATCACATCTCTAAAATCTAAGATCCAGCATCTAAATGCCAAGATTGCCATGATAGAGAAATTTGCAAGTTTTGATGCATTCAGAAAGGTTGGACAGAAATACTTTGTTTATGATGGCCTTGTAGAAAGTTTTGATAAGGGGATCAAATGGTGCAAGGAAATTGGTGGAGCAATTGCTTTGCCAAAAAATGCTGATGAAAACCAAGCGATGTTAAGATTATCGGTAGCCAGTGGATTAAGTGGTCACAGGCCATATGTTGGAGTCACAGACAGAGATAAAGAAGGACAGTTTGTAGACATTGATGGAAAACCCTTGACTTTTACCAAATGGGGTTCAGGTCAACCTGATGATTATAAGAGAGCACAAGACTGTGGTGGTCTCATAGTGGATTCAGGTTTTTGGGATGATGTTGGTTGTGATGATCCGCATTATATCATATGTGAAATAGAAATCAAATAATGTGTCTCATTTAAGATATAAGTAACTATACAAATCAATTTATACACTGTTAGAAATCTGTATAATATTCACACAGAATGCATGTTTTCATCTGACTGTCAAATATATTTACTTAACAACATTACAGTTAAATATACAAAAACAAATAGTATCTCCTTTATTCGTTTTATTAAATGTATGTTTTTTAAAAGATTTTTTATAATTGTCAAACAAAATAAAAGCCTCTTCATGCCAGCTTCACATTTCATGTTTGCCTGTAACCATTGCAACATACACACACCTAAAGGATTATTAGGAACACCTCTTCAATTTCTCATTAATGCAATTATCTAATCAACCAATCACATGGCAGTTGCTTCAATGCATTTAGGGGTGTGATCCTGGTAAAGACAATCTCCTAAACTCCAATGCCTTGTTGATGCTAGAGGTCAGAGGAGAACGGGCCGACTGATTCAAGCTGATAGAAGAGCAACTTTGACTAAAATAACCACTAGTTACAACCGAGGTATGCAGCAAAGCATTTGTGAAGCCACAACACGCACAACCTTGAGGCGGATGGGCTACAACAGCAGAAGACCCCACCGGGTACCTCTCATCTCCAATACAAATAGGAAAAAGAGGCTACAATTTGCACAAGCTTACCAAAATTGGACAGTTGAAGACTGGAAAAATGTTGCCTGGTCTGACGAGTCTCCATTTCTGTTGAGACATTCAGATGGAAGAGTCACAGTTTGGCGTAAACCGAATGAGAACATGGATCCATCATGCCTTGTTACCACTGTGCAGGCTGCTGGTGGTGGTGGTGTAATGGTGTGGAGATGTTTTCTTTGCATTGTTTCTGACCATGTCCATCCCTTTTTGGCCACTATGTACCTATTCTTTAATGGCTACTTCCAGCAGGATAATGCACCATGTCACAAAGCTCGAATCATTTCAAATTGGTTTCCTGAATGTGTCAATGAGTTCACTGTACTAAAATGGTCCCCACAGTCACTGAATCTCAACCCAATAGAGCATCTTTGAGATGTGGTGGAACGGGAGCTTTATGGCCTGGATGTGCATCCCACAAATCTCCATCAACTGCAAGATGCTATCCTATCAATATGGGCCAACATTTCTAAAGAATGCTTTCAGCACCTTGTTGAATTAATGCCAAGTAGAATTAAGGCAGTTCTGAAGGCAAAAGGGGCTCAAACACAATATTAGTATGGTGTTCCTAATAATCTTTTAGGTGAGTGTAGTTAAACAGTGAACATAATAACAAACATGCAAGATAAGACAAATTAAATGAAAAAAAAAAAACATTTACACTTTGGGTGGCAATTTACAAGTTTGTTTTGTGTTTCTCTTAGAGTGAAGTGTAACTCGATATTTAGTCGATATAAGTTCACTGTAAATACTGTAAAATTTGTGAGTGCTGTAATATCACAAAAATACAGCATGTAAAAATCTGTTGTTTTGTCTGTAAAACCTGGCAGCTTCACTGTAAACAAGTGCTTTAAATTTTACTGAAACTGTTTGCAATAAGCTGTTTTTTATAATTTAAAGTGTTACTGTTTTTTTACAGCAGTACACTGAATAATAGTAAGATATTGGCACACTCTAAAAACAAACGGTGCTATATAGCACCAAAAGTGGTTCTTTGCTCGTAATCATAGAAGAACCGTTTTTAGTGCCATGTAGCACTGGTGAAGCACCTGTGTAGAACCATATAGTGCTATGAAGAACCAAATGTGGTGCTATAGTGGTGCTATATGGCCCCTATATGGTTCTACACAGGTGCTTCACCGGTGCTATATGGCACTAAAAACGGTTCTTCTATGGTTACGATTCAAATCAACAGTTTTGGTGCTATATAGCACCGTTTGTTTTTTTAGAGTGCAGCATGGATGCTAACCCCAAAATAAGTGCTGGAATCTTCATCCTCCAATATAACACAAAACAAGAACATATGCCATCATGAAACCTCATAGTCTATGTGTTCACAACAAGCAACGGACAAGACCCAAAGTATGACTGAATCTGAATCCAGACTTCATGCTCTGTCACAAGACACTCAACCAAAAAACATCTACAAGCCTGATCGGACCGTGAAAATTAGATCCTCTTTAGGACTTTGTGTCATGAATTCATTATTTTTGTAGTTTTATCATGTGATGGTGTGGTGTCAAGTCTAAAAGTGCATTGCACAATGTGCACATTATGCTGGGAGTGTGTCTGTGAGGTGGGTCAGTTTCTCATAACAAGAGCCACTTTTGCCGGTCACTTGTTTGACTTTGATAACTTGGGCATCTATCGTTGGCTGTGATCTTCTCCTGCAGTAAAATGGTATGTAATGAATGCTATTTCAAAATGAATGAAAACAAATGCAAACAATCTACTATAGAGTAAAAAGAGGAATGGTAATATGAGCTTATTTATATATATGTTGCAACACGTGCATATTTTTGTTATACACAATACTAACATCTACTTTTAATGACTACAGTCTGAATACTGTATGTTGTTAAACTTGTTTACTGTAATGTTAAAATGCAGAAGAAAAGCTCATCTGAGAAACATTTATATGACTGCATTGAATAATTTAGTGTAGTGAATTACATCTTCACAATCTGAATTAAATGGGTTGTATTTGCATAAATGTGCACATACACACAAACAAAGAGTAGGTTGTGGTCTTCAGGATCTTGGAGGACTTGCATACATATTTAAATGAAACGATGAAAGAAAAAGTTTAATATGTATGAATAGTAATTAAGTATTCAAATTATGTAAAATGAACTAAATTAAGGTATACAAGCTGTTTCTGAGCTTTAAAATGTTGTCTTGTAAACAGGAAACGTCTGTCACATGGCACAAGTCACACATATCTGGAGTTAATTTCCTCAATATTATCATGAGACATGAAGTGTGTGCTTTTGTGAATATTTGCTTTAAAAACACAAAATAAAAAGCTATTTATTTAAAAGTAATGGTGTCTAAAGTTTTCCCACTGTGAACTATCAGGTGTTGCTGTTGAAGCCGTACATCAGTGTCCTTCTGCTGCTTCAGTTCAGACAGCAACTATTGGCTCAAAACAGTGGACCTAAAGGAGAGAAGGGAGATCGAGGAGTGAGTGAATAAATGTGTGAAGTGATCGTGTCAGCAGGGCCGGTTCTAGACATTTGGAGGCCCCCTGCACCACTCATTTCTTCCACTTTTTAGAATAAACACAAAGCACCAGAAAAAATACGGTTCTTAACCTTCTAAGTATATATCTTTTATTACTATTTGTACATTTTCACTAATATATGTACACACATACAAGAACTGTATGTTTTTTGTGTACATGTCTCTTTTCCCTGTATTTGTGTTTCTTCACAATCAGTATTGCTCCTCTCTCTCTTTGCCCTGTCTCCAGTGTTCTTCAAAAACCTCATCATTGATCCTACAACATATTTTAAAAAGTATACCAGTAGCCTAATGTCATGAGAACGTCTACATTGTTTTTTACAGAGTAAAAATAAACTTTAGTACAGTAAGTTATGACATGTACTTCAAAATTATTAAAACTTTAAATCTAACTGGTTATTATCAATTTAAAACGAGTAAGCATTTAAGTAAGCCAGGATTTTAGTAGTAGTTTTGCTGTAATTTGTTCAGTAATTTATTTATTTTGCAATAACACAGAACAAGGAAAACATCTATACAGAACAACATTACATTTACAGAAGTACACTTGCTGGACATCACTTCAGTTCATAAACATCACTGCCTTTTATAGTTATTTTCTATTTGGCTATGAACAGGATTTCCCCTAAAAAACAATGATTTGTTGCACATAATGCCATTGCAATACATTAAACACACTATATATACACAAATAAACTGCTAGTGGAAGTGAAACGGACAAACTAAGCAAAAAGAACAGTTTGTTGTTAAAAAAATATGTTTATGTTTATTAAGTAGTATGTTTGAGCAACTAAACAACAGCGTAGCTTATTTACAATATACAGATATTTGAAACAATTAAACATACTCTATTGTATTTGATCCTTGTCTTTAACTCAAATTTATTTACTGTAATATAATCCAAATCAGTTCCTGACGCGATGTTATTATATGTGCAATTTCATCACGTCCGACAGTCTCGAGTGGATGCGTTAAACCGGCAAAGTCAGTGAAATAAAGCGAATGTTCCGGATTTGGCAAAGGTTACATTACAGATTACTTCAAAAGATGATGACAAATCACATACCTTCATCACGCGCTGCACTTTCTTTGCGTGCCTGCTTTGCCTTTCGCTTAGCAGCCCCCGAAAGATGCACTCGTTTAGGCGCCATAATAAAATCATTGACTTTTTGCAGAAAAAAACTGTTTTGCATATCGATCTTATCTTACGTTCAGAGGGCGGGAGCTGCGGGACCCACATACGTGGTTTCACTACAGGTGAGTGACAATTAATTTATAGCCAATAGAAAAAGAGACCACTTGTTGCTGTCCATCCTGATTGGTGTATTAGCGTATAGGGATTTTATGGCTATGGAGGCCCCACCTCTAAGCTCGAGGCCCTAGGCAATTGCCTACTCTGCCTATAGGTGGCGCCGGCCCTGCGCGTCAGTGCTTTACGTGTAAATACAGAGATCTGGAGAATTATTTGTTTTTATTCTCAGGAGTGCAGGGACCACCAGGTAACGCAGGACCAACTGGACCACGTGGACTCCCAGGAGACAATGGAGACCCAGGTTATTTTTTAATATAGTATACAGAATTTGTACAAATGAATGTGGTATAACATTTTTCTTTAAAGTTGTGTACAATTTAAGAGGATCTTTTGACAAAAATTCAATATAATATACATAACGATTTTTTTAGTGATGTATAAAGACTTTATATAGTAAACATGTTTTTTTATTACCTTAAAATGAGCCGTTAAATTAACCCCTTATGGAAGTCGCCGTCATGTTTCTAAAGTAGCCTTAAATGGACAAACTGTTCTACAGAGCGTGTTTTGACCCTATGTTGTCTCAGACGATAACGTGTTTGTCCTTTGGCGGCTACCATAGCTTTAATATGCGTTTCGAAAAGGACGGGTGACCTTTGGACTGAATCGTTGGTTGTAATTTACAGTCTTACTGCTATTTGCCGCTACAACTCCCTGATTGCACCTTGAAAACATTTCTAAAGTATCTGTTACTATCCAGACCTTCATATCGAAGGTCTGTTGAGCCATGGTCGCCTTGATTGTCCAAGGACCGCCTAAGAGGCCGCATAACTGACACATAAAGCAACCAATTACGTTTTTGTTTTGTTTCGCATCACATATAGGGGCGTGGAGATTTCGCCACAATAATACTGAATATTGCACACTATATAAGTGGGACTAGGCCCCTGGGACATGGCCGAATCATTTCCAAACATCTCCAAAATTATTTAAACAATATAAAAACACATGAAAAATCACACACATTCTTTTTTAAATGCAGCGTTTATTCGATCTTGATGAAGCATACTGTCACCAATGTGACACTTTTACGATCAGACAGTTTTATGTTGTTTCTGGACTGAATGTTAAAGATTGTGACACACACAACCAATCATAGGATGTCTTTAAATCTGTTGAAGTGTTTCCAGATAAGTTTTCAGTATACATCACACATTCAGCCAATAGCCTGTGGCCGTGACATCTGAGACTATAGGCCTTTATCACAGTCCATGTGTCATCACTTCCCACTAGGGCTGTAACAATTAATCGTGCAAATGTGCATTTTCTCAATGAATAAATTTGAATAAATTAGGGTGAAATCCCAGCACATCCAAAAGCCAGAGGGCGCTCTCATGCAAAAACTCCAATTGTGCCACAGAAGTACCATTACAAACACTATTCCAGAAAATAACGATAAGAATATTTATATTGCCGTTCTTCAAATTGTTTCAGGTATTTTCAAGATTTTCATAAACCGACTTCTGGCTTGTTGGAGCAATGGAGGCGCGAAGGTTTACAATATCACTGCAGAATCTTTCCCAAATCACTAACGTTTATACGATTGTGGAAAATCATTTACAAACGAAAGTATCCAAACTTGAGAAGGTAGTTAAATTCTTCAATGAAATTACATCTTCAATTATGAAGGGAATTGTAATTTTAAAGTTTGTTTATTTTCTGGACTTGGCTAACATGCTACCTAGCTGGCTAAACCATTATTGTCTTTAAATGAAAACGTAACGCATAAAACTTACAAAGTCGCTTACAAAAACGTACAAAGTCGCAGCAGATACATTTTTCAATTCTTTGCTGTGGTGGTTGTTATTATAATACTGTTTTTGTGCAATAGTATCTGATGGTGAGGTTTTATCAGGGCACAGTGTTACCGGTCCATGTAGAAAAATGAATAGCCACACTTTTTTCCATGTAAACCTGTTCAGGATGAACTGTATTTAGGTCCAGTTAAAGGTTGTTACAGTGGTAGCGCGTTAAATTGCAGTTGCAGTGTTCAAATAAAAAATGTTAGACTGCTGTTGCAGTAAATTTATGTTGATGTTTTGTTTGTATTCTAATTGTAAACAGTATATAACAGAGGTCCCCAACCACCTGTTTTTCAGCTGAGTTCCAGCTTTCTTTAGCTGAGCACTTTGGTAGCTGTGATACTTCAGCTGTAAGCCGACTGGCTGCTGTGGTAATGTTCCGCCCGTCCTCCACTTTGATTGGACGGCCGTGTGAGAACTGACATTGACGTGCTGAGCTTTTAACCCAAAGTTGAATATTTTTCAACTCTCAGCACTGAGCGTTTTCAGTGCGAAAGAAAACCGCTAGATGGAAACAATTGAAAACATGCGCCAGCCATGGGCTTAAAAGCGTTGGTGTGCACGCCCCCATAGATATTTCAAACCTTTACCCTGATTCTAAATTTACATTGGTCTGCCTTCCTAACTAAATGTGATGTAGTATTTACCTGTATTTACAGTATTTCACGTGTCTGCACACTTGTAGTTCTGGTGATAAAGATTCAGCTTCACCTGTTATGATGAGATAACCAAAGCCCTATTGGGACTTTAATTGTTTCTAATAGAGACTTAAGGTATTTTTATATTTGCAGGGGGTAGTCGGCAAGTGGAGCTGACATAACTAAAGAGACGAAACTCACAAAAACATTTAAAATGGCCCATTATAATAGAAACAGGCAGTGGCGGTTGATGCTAAAATATTTACTATAGTAATGCAGAACTGTTTTGTTGTTGTGGCTGGTAGCTACTTGGCGCTTCCGTGACGTGACACCAAAGGTTTGGGGACATCAAGTTACTTTGCGCAATTAACTCTTTCACCACCAGCGTTTTTTAAAAAAGTTGCCAGCCAGTGCCAGCGTTTTTCATGATTTTCACAAAAGTTTAATGCCTTCCAGAAAATGTTCTTCTTCAAATATATAAACATACAATATACCAAATGAAAGAACAGACCCTCTGCTTTCAAACAAAATAAACCGTTTCATCCTTCAGTAGTTCTTTTGTAATCAGCTTTTGGATATGGGTAGGTTTCTGCAAAAACACCACATTTTGAGCAAAAAGCAGAGATAATTCCATTTTTGTGACGGATTTTTCATAGAGATCCCATTCAGAGCGATCTTTAAAACAGACACGGACATGCAGCAGCTTGCCATAGGGCAATACTTCCGGTTTTAAAAAGTTCTGGAAGGGTGCCACCTAGTGGATAATAGCGCTATTGCGGAAAGACGGAAATACTCGTCATTGGCGGGGAAGCGTTTTCTCTTTATTGACGAGATATCTCGTCAATGGCGGGGAAAGAGTTAACGTTGTGGAAGTTACGTTGCCACGTAGGCCTACGTAATTTAACCTTATCAAAGAACGTAATAAAATATAAAAATATATATTCCCAAATATTTAATATATATGCTAAAAGGAATTAGACGCAACATATCTGTTTTTAAATTTTGTTTTTAATGACCCACCCCGCATTAAAGTTACAATTTCTTTACCCGCCCCAACCCGACCTGTGTGTTACTATTATTCAAGCTCTCAGTGGAAGAATGTACAGGTGTGAAGTGTTTGGAAAAATAGGTCCACAAGTTTACAACGAATGGTAAAACACCTCTTGGAAAGCAGCGATTTTTGTGTGAGCATATCAGTAAACACCCCTGACCACTCGGTGAGTTTCACGTCTTTGTTAACGAAAGTGTAATGCATTTTAGGAAGGATTGTTCCTGTCCCACTAAACACAGGACGTCGGATAGACAATGCAGATCATGTCTATATTGGGTCCGTCGGTCCATGACCAATTCTGGACATCTATTTAACGTCCAAACTAGGTCCACTATTTGGACGTCATATTTACGGGCAACATTTGACGTTTGAACTGGGTAATTTTTTGGATGTCATTTGGACGTCATATGTACGGCAACATTTGACGTTTGAACTGGGTAATTTTTTGGACGTCATTTGGACGTCTATGACAGGCCTATGTCTATATTACATGATTAGGCCTATAAAAATTAGTTTATTTACAAATATCAGGATTGTTGTACCAACATGATTAATACTTATGAATAGTCTATATTATTTATACAGTACAGTTTTTTCTGCTTTCTTGAATTATATACAAATTCATCTAAATGTACAATTAAAAATCTGTAATTAAATGTGTAGTTCGTTATATTAAAAGTATATGATCATACTACCAATTTAACATGAAAATATTGTCACATATTCTCATGATGTTGAGGTTAGCGAAACTTGCTTGCAATCCAGAGATCGGTAGTTCGAATCCCGCGGCCGGCACGAAATGACTAAAGTGTTTCGTTGTTGCAATGGATGGGTAAACTGCAGAGACAATCATCTCTTTTTGCTTTTTTCATGTCTATTTTCCTTACACGGAGGTCCTACGGATGTCAACCTTTAGACGTGCAGAACACATCGAAAAAAAGACGTCACCTGGTGTTACAAAACAACCCCTTTTATGGACCGGATTCGGACGTCCAAAAATTACATGAACAAGACGTCATTCCAACGTCACTTTGCGCAGTTGGGTGTGCACCTATACACACATTGTAGAGGTGGGAGGTGAAACAACAAATATCCGAAAATTCTTGTGGCAGCCGCATATGTCGAAATTTCAGTCAAAACCGTTCTATTTCATCATAATCTGAAAATCACAGACCAGTACATTACAACAAAGTCGACCAAGTCATAGAATATACCAGATTATCTGAGCATTATGTCCATGCAAAGGCAGCTGAAATGCGCAACATAATTTTACGCAGTCTATCATGCAGACTTTCAAACAGCAAACAGGGAAAACAATAAAATGCATGACTTACATTGCAGGTCACAACAGGTCGTTTTTACAAAGCTCATCGTTCTGAGAAAGCACGGTGTTAACCGATTGTCCAGCTATCCCGTACATCGTGATTGGCCGAATACCTCAATTATGTAAACGGAAATGTGACGTTCCTTCCCACGTTTTGAAAGATGAGCTCCCAAAGCAATAGTAAAACGAAGACGACATATTTTGTGTAGGACCTATTAGTATTTATTCAGCGATCGGCGGAAAAGGTAATCTGCACAGAACATTGTTGTTGTACGGAACATGGTTAGTCCACGTCATGTAAAACGACACTAACGAGATGCATACATACGTATGAACAAACCAGTGTACACAAAAAATATCATATTCTAATTAAATAAATACTTACAATCACACAAAGAATGTCCTTGGCGATGGTCAATGTCATTTCGTGTAACAGCTGTTCTAAATAACCTACATCTGATTGGTCAATAATAATCCTATGTCAGTATCTTGCCGCCCTATTTGTTCGACTGAGATGGGCAACCGCATTTGCCTGCATATTTACAGGGAAATTTTATCATTTCGGGGGAAAATGTGCAATAAATGGGAGTGGCAACACTTTTCATATCATTGAGAATAAAACAACCATCCCAACTTTACAAATTCAGGTTCTCCCTCCATGGGGATCATCCATTTCGAAAAGTAAAGCAGATAAGGACCCTCGGCCCACCATCTAAGAGGTCCCCCTGTAAAACGAATCTTGTCCGAATAGGGCTTTTGTCACCTAATGAGTTTGCACCCCTGGTGTATAGTAAACTATCTAAAGTTTAAGTTACCAGTTATTCTTTGTGTAGTTTGTCCACTTTGGGTGGAGATAAAAAGCAGGTGAATTGGGCGGCAGCAAGGACAGGTATTTTTCCAGTGAGGCGATAGGACATAAAGGATTCCCTGGCTGCTCAAACATAAATCCGCGTAGACGTTCTTTGTTTCTTTCACCAGCATCTTTGTGTTTTTTTGTGCATAAGCGTTGCAAACTTCTGGATGTTCTCATCCTTGCGTGTCACGGCTAAAAACTCAAGTTTGAATCGTCAGTAGGAAATTCTTTAAATATTAAAACACAGGCGCGTCACCGCCCATCAGACAATGACTTAAAAGCATCTTGTTACAATTGTAATTTGTTCTGTTTTTAGGGCGTCTTGGAGATGACATCACATCTCTAAAATCTGAGATCCAGCATATAAACGCCAAGATTGCAATAATGGAGAAACTTGCAAGTTTTGATGCATTCAGAAAGGTTGGACAGAAATACTTTGTTTATGATGGCCTTTCAGAAAAGTTTGATAATGGGATCAAATGGTGCAAGGAAATTGGTGGAACAATTGCTTTGCCAAAAAATGCTGATGAAAACCAAGCGATGTTAAGATTATCGGTAGCCAGTGGATTAACTGGTCATAAGCCATATGTTAGAGTCACAGACAGAGATAAAGAAGGACAGTTTGTAGACATTGATGGAAAACCCTTGACTTTTACCAACTGGGGTTTAAATCAACCTGATAATTATATGGGCGCACAAGACTGTGGTGCTCTCACAGTGGATTCAGGTTTTTGGGATGATGTTGGTTGTTATGATCCGCATCATATCATTTGTGAAATAGAAATCAAATAATGTGTCTCAATCGAGATATAAGTAACTATACAAATCTGTAGGATTTATACACTATTAGAAATATAATATTCACACAGAATGCATGTTATCTGACTTTCAAATATATATTTACTATTAAAGAACATTACATTTAAATGTACAAAAACAAATAATATCTCCTTTATTTGTTTTATCATTGTGTTATCAGTTTTATTAAATTAATGTTTATCATGTCTGCCTGTAACCATTGCGACATAGTTAAACAGTGAACATAATAACAAACATGCAAAATGAGTGACAAATTAAATGAAAAAACCATTTACGCTTTGAGTGGCAGTTTGGTTTGATTTGTGTTTATGTCTCTTAGAGTGAAGTGTAACTCAAAATTTAGTCGATATAAGTTCACTGTAAATACTGCAAAATTTACAAGAGTGCTGTAATCATCACATCCCAAAAATACAGCATGTAAAAATCTGTTGTTTTGTCTGTAAAACCTGGCAGCTGCACTGCAAATAAGTGCTTTAAATATTACTGAAACTATTTGCAATAAGCGGTTTAATCATTTAAAGTGTTACTGTTTTTTTACAGCAGTACACTGAATAATAGTAAAATATTGACAGCATGGATCCTAACCCCAACTCTATGGCCAGTTTCTCACAGTTTCAACCACTTGACAAACAATAAGTGCTGGAATCTTCATTCTCCAATATAACACAAAACATGAAAGACTTCATGCTCTGTCACAAGATACTCAAAAACATTTACAGGGCTGAACGAACCGTGACAATCAGATCCTCTTTAGGACTTTGTGTCATGAATTCATTTTTTTTTTTGTAGTAGTTTTATCATGTGATGGTGTGGTGGTCAAGTCTAAAAGTGCATTGCACAATGTGCACATTATGCTGAGAGGTGGGTCAGTTTCTCACAACATCAGTTTAAACAACAAGAGTCTCCTCTGTCCCGTCAGTTGTGTGATTTTGATAACTTGGACATCTATCGTTGGCTGTGATCTTCTCCTGCACTAAAATGGTATGTAATGAATGCTATTATTAATTAAAGTTTTTGTTATAAGCAATACTAACATGTACTTATAATGACTACAGTCTGAATACTGTATGCTGTTAAACTTGTTTACTATAATGTTAAAAGAAGAAAAGCTCATCTGAGATACATCTAAATGACTGCATTGAATAATAAACTGTTGTGAATTACATCTTTACAATCTGAATCAAATGGGTTTTATTTGCTTAAGTGTGCACATACACACACTAACAAAGAGTTTGTTGTGGTCTTCAGGATCTTGGAGGACTTACATACATATTTAAATGAAACGATGGAAGAAAAATTTTAATATGTATAAATAGTAATAAAGTATTCAAATGATGTATAATGAACTAAATTAAGGTATAAAAGCTGTTTCTGAACTGAACAAGCTTTAAAATGTTGTCTTTTGCCATGAGACAGACGTTTCCTGTTTACAAGTCACACATATCTGGAGTTAATTTCCTCAATTTTATCATGAGACATGAAGTGTTTGCTTTTGTGAATATTTGCTTTAAAACACAAAATAAAATGCTATTTATTTAAAAGTAATGGTGTCTAAGGCTTTGACACTGTGAACTATCAGGTGTTGGTGTTGAAGCCGTACATCAGTGTCCTTCTGCTGCTTCAGTTCAGACAGCAACTATTGGCTCAAAACAGTGGACCTAAAGGAGAGAAGGGAGATCGAGGTGAATAAATGTGTGAAGTGATCGGGTCAGAGCTTTACATGTATATACAGATATCTGGAGAATTATTTGTTTTTATTCTCAGGAGTGCAGGGACCACGAGGTAACACAGGACCACCTGGACCACATGGACGCAAAGGTTTCAGAGGATTGAGAGGAGCGCCAGGTTATTTTTTAATATAGTTTACAGAACTTTTACAAATGATTGTGGAATAGCATTTTTTTTAAGGTGCAATGTATAAAATTCAAGAGGATCTCTTGACAGAAATGCAATATAATATAAAGAACGATGTTTTCAGTGATGTGTAAAGACCTTACATAATAAACATGTTTTTATTACCTTAAAATGAGCCGTTAAATTAACCCCTTATGGAAGTCGCCGTCATGTTTCTAAAGTAATCCTAAATGGACACATGTTTTTTTTGTCCCTATGTTGTCTCAGAGGATGATGTGTTTGTCCTGTGGCAGCTACCATAGCTTTAATATGCATTTAAAATAAGGGTGTCTTTTGGACTGAGTCGTTGGTTGTAATTTACACTCTTACAGCTAGTTGCCGCTACAACTCCCTGATTGCACCTTTAAAAAATTACTAATATCAGTTACTATCCAGACCTTCATATCGAAGGTCAGTTGAGCCATGGTTGCCTTGAATGGCCAAGCACCACCCAAGAGGACACATGACTGACACAAAAAGCAACCAATTTTGTTTTGTTTCGTGTCTCATTTAGTGGAGATTTCGCCACATTATTAGACTGGTGTATTGCACACTATATGAGTGGGACCGGACGCCTGGGACATGGTCGAATCATTCACGAACGTCTCTAGAATTATTTTAGAAACACATTTCAATGTCGCACATATTTTTTTAAATGCAGCGTTTATTTGATCTTAGGCTACGTTTACACGAAACGATCTGAAGAAAAAACGCAAAAGTTGCATTATCACTTTTTATTACGTGTTCATACGAGCATTTTGGGGGGGATCTGCGTGCATATGGTGATGCAAAAGTGTGTGATATTCGATGTATTATGCACTCCAGGCGGCTAGGTGGCAATGTGAAGCACTGACACACAACAACACCAAGTCCGTGTGATTGCGTACAACCTTCTTCCTTCTTCTCCCAGTTCTCGTCCAACTGCTGGAAAGACTGTTGTATATTTATCAGAGCTGCTATGGCAACTTGAAGGTCCGGCGTATGGAAAAATCCGACATGTTTGTTGTTATTTTCCTGAACTGGCGCATGCCTGTGACGTAAACGCGTACGCTACGAGAGCCACCGTAAGCAGAATTGTTGCGTTTTTACCCTTTAAGACGGGAACGCGACGGTAGAGCGTTTTTAAACTCTGGAGACTGGTTTAACTTTTTTGCATTTTTAAGCCGCATAAACACTGTCACCATGTAAACGAAAGCCACATCTGATAAAATATTTTGACTTCGAATTTCCCAAAGTGTTTCCAGATATGTTCGGTATGCATCACACATTCAGCCAATAACCTGTGGCCGTAACATCTAAGGCTGAGACTATAGGCTTCCTTTTGAAAAAGTTCAATTGACTTTGCGTCAAATGCAAAACCTTCTTTTTCCAATCCTGAAATCTTATTGAGTAATGCCATGTTGTTTTAGTATGCAAATACTGACAGATTCTCCATTACAACATTGCTTCAGAATCTTCTCCTTCATGTTGATATCATGAAATTTTGGGGTTGGGATTATAAATATGTAGCCTGACGTTGTTATACTCAATTCTAGTCAAAATTTGAGTCTGATACCGCTCCATTGAACTAAAATTATGAGGCGTGTCTCAACCGAAAAATGCCTCTGTACTCAATTGGATAGACATACGACCAATCAGAGCAACGGAGTGTGTGACTTATGTTGAAATGGCGTCTTTAGCAGCCTGACCGAACTGCTAGTAATTTAGCTACAATGATACTAACATCATTGTAATTATACTAAGTCTGAGTTAGCGAAGGTACATCAACACCTACTATGTTTACAACATTTCATTTATATCACAACATTAAGTATTTACTAAGTCATACATTAAGACTATCTCTTACCATTTGTACGTTAGGTGAACTTCATCCACAACGATAGCTTCCCATTACGTTGGCTTGAAAAATATCGGAGCCTAGCATGTCCCTCCACTTATTCAGCAGTCACGATTCCAGGCTTCTGAAAAGAAGCTGGGAACGACCGCTAATTATATCCATCTCGTCGTGCACGCCGAGTTGCATTGCCGTGATACCCATTTCAGTTGCTTCTTTAACTTTGTCCTCCATAGGAAGGACGGCGAAAACATAAACAAATGCCTTGATCGCGTTTCTCTGCGCCTCTTTTTAAATCAATGCTCTGTCGATATCTTTTAGAACAGACTCAATGTCAGAATCCACACATCTGAATTCACCAGCGGCAGCCATTTCATTGTAAACAGATTGAACACACGCGCTCTTTGGTGACGTGGTTGATACGTTACTGTTGATCATCTGTCCATCATCGTATAAAGCCCGCCCTCACAATTTGATTCGTCGGCCGGTTTTGGTATTCGCATAGTAGCTCCTCAACGGTGAATCCCCAGACCGATCTTCCTGTTTTTCAAATTGTGGTGGGCGGGGCTAAGATCGGCTGGCACCCAGGCTATAAAATATGTCATCCCTGTGACAATCTACTGTATATCCAACAAATGAAGAAGGGAAGGCTCTTCAAAGGACAAATAACATTTATTTATCTTATAATAAGAAACAGCATTATTTCTCTGTTATGGAAGTGACAATTTGGAAAGCTGAAATTAATTTGCTATTTTTGAACAAAATAGCCAATAGCGTTAATTATGCTGATGACAAAAGTGCAGAATGATGTCACAAAAATAGTTGATCTGTATTGGCGAATAAAGGCCCTCTGTTTTAAATGCTTTTCTTTTAAATGTGAATTTTGTCAATGTTTTGGAGTACAGTAGTTTATCCTAACTATCCTAACTAAAAGTAAAAAAACTACTTTTTAAAGATCTTAAAATGAATCTAAAGCTTGTTTGTCTAACATCATCTTCTTGAATATTTTCCCATGGTCCAATCAAAAGTTAACTTTTAGATATACAAATAGTAAAAACGTATCTATGTGCTTGGAGCTCTAAAGATGTTTTTTATTGCTTTGTGTCTCTTCACTAGCTCAAAATTTAATTACACCAGAAAAAGTCAAGGACATTGAAGAAAGATTGATAGTCGCAGAGGAAACTCTGAAAGAATTGAAGCAAGAGAATGAAGGTTAAAATTATAGTTCAATTACAGTGCATGTGGTTTTATCTAAATATAATCTTTTATACTTCTTTATTTTTCCAGTTATTTGTTGTCTTTTTCTTTTATAGTTATCTTTATCATTTTGACATTGGTTGTAAAATAGAAGTAATTCAATGTAAACATGCAATGTAATAAGATTATGTATATTAAGCTGAAAATAAATTTACTGTTGTGTTTTAATCTTTCCCAAAATAAAACCATTAAGTCCGCTTACCTGTTTACAGCCAAAAAGGTTGCATTTTCAGCTGGACTTTTGGCATCTGAATTACAACATACTGGGCCCTTTGATGATCGAAGGACTCTGGTCTACCAAAAAGTCTTCACTAACACCGGAAATGCATTTAACTCAAACAATGGTAATCTATGTCATTCCTACATGCTTGTGTGATATAAAGTACATGTATATGTGAAGTGAAATACAAATTTTTCAAGGTTTCTGAATTTAAATGTTTTTTTTTCTTGCAGGTATTTTTACAGCACCAGTAAAAGGAGTTTATTTCTTCAGATTTTATGCTCAGTCTCACACTGGTAACCAAATGGCAGTCAGTCTATATAAGAATGATCAACTTCATTGTTCTGTGTTTTCTCTAAAAGCTAAAAGCAATGCTAATGGCAGCAATGGTGTTGTTCTTACACTGGAGAGCGGTGATGAAGTCTACACACAGCTGTGGGAGAACAGCTGGGTTTATGATGATAAAGGAAGTTACACCAGTTTCAGTGGTTTTCTGCTTTTCCCCATGTAAATGTCAGATCCTCTAGCACATTAAATCCAGAGGGACAGACACTCAGTTTTCCAAATCTTTTTTATACATTTTTTGCTCAAAACTAAAGTTACTTAAAAATCTGACTTGTGTTCATAGGTTTTTATTTGGCAATGGCAATTTTATTTACTATTACTACAACCCAGGTTGACCAATGTGCTTTACTACAGAATAGCTAAAAATCTCAATAACGCAATGAATATCAAAACAGTAAAACAAAGAACAAGGAGAGAAGAAAAAAGCATCACAACAATGTATAAAATATATAATACAAAGGTTAAATTAAATAAAATTAAATTAAAATTACAGATGAAGCAGTTCTAATAAAAATGGGCAGATCAGTCTCGGTGCAATTGAAGCAAAAGCACGAGCAGAACCAAAAGTGGGAGAAGAGGTTCCGCCCGGACCGAATTCGATAAACACCGGCACTTCCGGGTATCCGGAAGGAGTATAAAAAGAGTGTGGAAATGCAGGAAGAGGCACGTGATTTGGGGGAGAAACCGGTACGAGCGAGTGGTGAGTCGGAACACGGAAGTCAAGTGGAAACAGGCTGAAGCTCTTGTGGATACGTGCAATGCACGAGGAAAGAGGACAACGACGAATGTCACAGGGGTGAGAGAAACCGTATGTGAAGGAAATAATACTTACCGTTTGTGTGTTGCACTGAAGAACAGGCTGAAGTACGTGCTTGGGCGAAGCTCCTGCTGTATCTCTGTTGTGGGGAGGATCTGCGAAGGAAAGAAGGGAGAGAAGGAAAGAGTATTAACACGAGCACAGTGAGTACCGAAATGTTGCATCACTGACGTTGGATATAAGTACGATTGTGGAGTAATCATCTGTTGTTTAAACGGCCCGCTGTTCATGTCGAAGTGGGCGGGCGAGCTGAAGTCGAACTAGCTGCCGTTATCTGCGGGACTACTACGACCTGAGTAGATCATCGTTGAGGCAACGCATCTAAGTCTCCCTTTGGGGTGAGTCTTGACCAGGTGAAAAGTGCGGACCTTATTCAATTCACCGAAGTGTGTGTCGTGCAGTGGGTGAGTCTGTCTGTGACGTGTGTGCACCTGAAGCCTTGCAGTGTCGTGCTGTGTCTCTTGTTGTCTGCACTTGCCCCCAGGTACAGAAGGCCCCTGTGAGACGAACGTGAGTTACCGCAGCGGTGGACTCCAACCTCTACCATTGTCCGCTAACCCCAGCCAACGGATGTGAACTGTGTCGCCGAGTGAGGTACTGTGCTAAGCATTGTAGATCATAACATATCGCCAGAAGGGATGTGGCGAATGTGGTATAAAGGACTAATTGCTGTGTGTGTACTCTATGGTGGTCGTGTGAACTGAGCTGCCCATCCCCCACGGTCTAGATCTTCACCAGCCCCTAAGCCCAGTCATCGAGGAGCCACCAGCTCTATTTTGCCTCTCAAGCCACCATCGTGATGCCAGTAGGAAAATCTCTCCCCTCCACCTGTGTCCCGGAGTCTAGAGGTGATGTATGATTCTGATTCTTCACCATTGTCTGAGATACTTATCTGCGTCCCTAGCTAAAGCCATACACACCTCGAAGAACTCGTAAGCTAAACCAAGGGCCTGTGATTGTCAGCGATACTTACCTGCACCCCTAGCTAAAGCCATACTCACCTTGAAGAACTCGTTAGTTAAACCAAGGGCCTGTGATTATCAGCGATACTTACCCGCACCCCTAGCTAAAGCTATACTCACCTTGAAGCTAACCCAAGGGTCTTTGATTGTCAGAGACACTTACCTGCACCCCTAGCTAAAGTTATACTCACCTTGAAGAACTCGTAAGCTAAACCAAGAGCCTGTGATTCTCAGAGATACTTACCCGCACCCCTAGCTAAAGCTATACTCACCATGAAGAACCTGTAAGCTCAATCCAGAGCTTGTGATTGTCCGAAGTACTTACCTGCACCCCTAGCTAAAGCTATACACACCTTGAGAAACCTGTAAGCGAAGGAAGAGTTTGTGATAGACAGGGCTACCTACCTGCAGTCCGAATTAAGGTTGTACTTACCTGCACCTTGCGTTCCAGCCATACTTACCTCAGGTTGGATCCGAGGGAACGCGCCTCTGTGAGGCTCAGGTAGTTGCTTTCTGTCTCCCCCCCTTGTTTCTATTCATTGTGTGTTTCTACTTCTGCCTTCAGGAGAAGAGAAGGGCGCCATGGGATCAAGCTACACCACAGGAGGTGAACAGAGACGAAGGAGCTCCGTCCTGTCCTTTTCCTGTGAACACCTACCTGGCTGGCCCCTTTTCCCCCACTCTCTGGACCCCCGTCTTCTCCTGGAGGAGAGAGAGAGTGTTATTTTAGATTCCCTTTCCCCATCCCCAACTCATTTTAAATAATTTAGTAAAGATTGTTCTATATTTTACTTATCTCTCTCGTGTGTTTGGTCATTGGGGTGCTTTTGGTACCTCCTCGAGGTGGAACTATAGAGAGGTGCGTGACTCACACAGTCTGTGGTCCGCTCCGGCCTGTGACATGATAACCCCTGCACTGCCGCCTCGTCTTGGGGATAAACACGAGCCTCTGTTTAGAGGATCGAAGAGATCTAGTAACATTGTGCTCAATCAATCAATAAATAAGATGTATACGAAACAGCCAGACCATGTAATGACTTGTAGACAATTAATACAATTTTAAAATCTACTCTAAAACGCAAAGGCAGCCAGTGTTAAAGGGAAACCAGGCAAGTCTGCATAATATTCTCTATGAGCTCCCCCTAGTGTCTGAAAGTAAATGCTTTCAAACACACTGTCATAAAAACGAACTGTTGTCCCTCCCCCCTCGGAACCAAGTTTATCAGCTTATTTCCAATCCAGTTAGGTTTCCATTCCGTCAAGGGTTTTCAATGCTTCTTCCCCAGCTCTGCCATTTGCAACAATCGCTAGCCGTGTTAGCTCGCCTGCCTCTGTGTTGTTTGCTGTAAAGTGATACTGCTTCTCGCGATATCTGAGACTTTGCGAGACTGAAGGACACTGGGTCGGATACAGCGAAGTTGCAAGTGGGGTATTCTTCCTACAGACGGTAGGGGCGGGCGAGAGAGACTTCATTCATCTAGTAATGAGTCATTTAACCATATACCGACTTACGAAGATGATTTATTAACATAAAAATGCTGCCTTGTGTCCCTTTAAGGTTTCATAAACTTTTGTGTTGTCGTCCGCGTCGACGTGCAAATGCACATGCCGACCGCTGGTAGGCAATTTCCACGCGTGTAAGCACAGTAGCAGCAGTGATGGAGGTAAATAGACAGCGACTTTTTGTTTTCCGTCCAATTTTAAATTTACTATTTATCTCTAAGGTAGTGGAAAAGTGTATTGCAATTCAAATTCATGAACATGCCTTTAATAATAATTTGTCTGAACAGTTCCAATCTGGTTTTTGTCCCCAACACAGCACCGAGACTGCTCTTGTCAGAATAACCAATGATCTTCTGTTGACAGCTGACTCTGGGATTTTAACTATACTTGTCCTTCTTGACTTGAGGGCTGCCTTTGATACTGTCTCACATAATATACTTTGATATTACTGGCACTGCTCTTTTTTAATTAAAAGGTTATAGTTCAAAAATATCTACAGTCACCACTGGTGTACCCCAGGGTTCTGTTTTGGGCCTGCTTCTTTTTATTATACATATGCTCCATTTTAAGGAAATATGGTGTTAATTTTCACTGCTATGCAGATGACACCCAACTAAACTGTCTGCCAAACCCACCGGTTCTTTTCCTCCACCATCCTTGTCAAGCTTTTTGGTTGAAATTAAAGATTGGCTTTCAGACAACTTCTTGAAGGTTAATGGAAACACAGCTAAGGCTCTGTTGATTGGCACTAGATTTGTTGTGTCTAAACTGTTTCTCTCTCACCATTGACAATACGGCAATTTGTCCTTCCTCTTAGGTTACATTTTTGGGTGTCATCATGGATAGCACACTATCTTTTGAAGCACAAATTAATAATATTACATGGATTACATACTTCTATTTGCGTAATATTAACCGTCCCTTTCTTTCAAATAATAATATTGCAGTTCTCATTCATGAACTAGTCACTTCACGTATAGACTACTGCAATGCTCACAGGTATTCCCTCCAAATTGCTGCATAAACTTCAGATGGTTTAGAATTTTGCAGCTCATGTTCTCTCTAGAACATCTTATACTGCTCACATCTCTCCGGTGCTTCAGCAATTACACTGGCTTCCAGTAAAGTATGGAGTTGAATTTAAAATCATAATCTTGCAGCACAATTTCTTACTCAACTTCTTCATGTTTACACTCTTTAACATGCACTTAGATCTTCATCTTCAATTTCTCTTGTGGTAACTCGGATTCAACTTACTACCATGGGTGCCAAATTTAGCTATGCTGCCCCCCGCCTATGGAACTCTCTTCCCTTTGATGTTCACAATAGCAAGTGCTTGTTGACTTTTAAAAAGCGACATCTTTTTATACAGGCTTTTTTTATAACATTTTATTGTGACTTAAATGCATTTTACATGCTGTTTCTTTGTTGTGTGTTCTGTCTTGTGCAGTGACCTGTATATTGTTTGTAAGGTGACCTTGGGGGTTCTGAAAGGCGTCATGAAATAAAATGTATTATTATTATTATTCACGCTGTTTTAAAGCATGAAGAAATTACTGTCACAGGTAAAAATATGATGATATGATGCTCAAAGATGGGTTTTAACTAATAAAATTATTGACTACAGGGAGACTTTAAAGATTTAAAATAAAAGTTTAAAATGATTTTCAAAAGGCCACAAAACAAGGAGAAACTTAGCAACAATCAACATATTATTACACAAAAATTCAACATCTTTGATTTCCATAAAGACACCAAATTTAACAATATTGTAGTCTGTCCTAAAAGCCCTTAACAATAGTACAACTGTAAAAACATTTTTACTGCACATACAAACTATAATAACTATAACTATAATTGAAAAATTGTAATCCTCCTTTAATCTTTTGTGCTTGTTTTGAGTGTCTATGACAATGAATAAACACATTGTGTGTTTAAAAAGAGCATTTGTGCAGCTGAAACCAATAAGCCGCGCATCTCTCTAACAGCAGCTTCATAGTGAAATCACTGCTTTTTTTTAAATAAATTTGACTTTTTGGCTCATTGATATTTCTTTCCAACTTTCTTAAACGTCTAGAATCCTAGGACAAAACATAGACAGAAAGATGCTTATGAGCTTCAGATCTTTGAATTCTTTTCACGACTGAACACAAACATGTATCGCACAATTATTATTATTGTAGAGTAATCTACCTTTTTTTACCACAGCGAGTGGCTCTGTTAGGTATTTGACATCTGACTGAAGTTGTGTAGTTATTATTAAAACTATAAAGTGTTGCTTTAAGAATCTGCTAATATTTCATCTCTTTTTTTACTTGTACAGAATTCAATATCTTTTTCTATTCATCTATATTTTTTCTGGTCTAACAAAAGTGCGTAGCTATGTATACTGTGTTAGGCTTGATGAGACTAGTTTTATTAAACATATGTATTGCTGAGCGTCTGCTAAATGACTAAATGTAAATGAATGTGCATGTGCACATTGTGCAGGCAGTATATCTGAGAGGTGGGTCAGTTTCTTATCAGTTTAATCGACAAGCCCCTTAAATTACAAGCAAGAAGAGCCTCCTCTGTTCGGCCAGTTATGTGATTTTGATAACTTGGACCTCTATCGTTGGCTGTGATCTTCTCCAGCAGTAAAATGGTATGTAATGAATGCTATTTCAAAATAAATGAAAACAAATGCAAACAATCTTAAGATTTAGTAAAAACAGGAATGGTGATATGAGCATATCCAGTAAAGTGAACCACAAAATGTTTCTTGTTATACACAACGCTAATGTCTACTTTTAATGACTACAGTAAAAACTTGTTAAACTTGTTTACTGTAATGTTAAAATATAAAAGAGAAGCTCATCTGAGATACATTTAAATGACTGTGCATTGAATAATAAACTGTAGTGAATTAAGTTGTTTTTAACCTGAACAAAAAGTTTTGCTTACACTGCAAAAAGTAAAAGTTGGATCAACTTAAAAATTACTTAAATTAGTAACATCTAAAAATTTGAGTAGAGCAGCTTTCACTTTTTATAGTGTAATTGTGCAGTGTTTGTTGTGGTCTTCAGGATCTCTTCATGCATACATGAAACAAGACATTGAAAGAAAATGTATAATATAGAAATAATTATTCAAATAACATATAAACTTTAATCACAGTATACAAGCTGTTTAGGATAATTCTATCTTAAATGTTCTGAACTGAGCAAGCTTTAAATGTTGCTTATGAAATACTTTTTTGTAAGTTGTGTCTTGTGCCGTAAGACAGACGTTTCCTGTTTACAGCACAAATCACACATATCTGATGTTTATTTCCTCAATATTATCATGAGACATGAAGTTTGCTTTTGTGAATGTTTGCTTAAAAAAACAAATTAAATGCAATCCATTTAAAATAAGTGTAAAAATAATAATAGTATTGATCTAAATGTTCAGTTGCAGTTTATTTAGCTGAGGCTTCATTCCAGAGCAGTTATGGTGCTTTAGTTTCAGTAGCCGCTTTTGCACTGTTGGGGTCTTAGCTTCCAACCTAATTTCTTTGTCTTTTCACACAATCTAATATAAAATAACTATTCAAAAAAATTGAATGCATATATTCTCAAATAAAATGATGTCTAAGGTTTTCCCACTGTGAACTATCAGGTGTTGCTGTTGAAGCCGTACATCAGTGTCCTTCTGCTGCTTCAGTTCAGACAGCAACTATTGGCTCAAAACAGTGAACCTAAAGGAGAGAAGGGAGATCGAGGAGTGAGTGAATAAATGTGTGAAGTGATCAAGGTCAGCACTTTACGTGTAAATACAGAGATCTGGAGAATGGTTTGTTTTTATTCTCAGGAGTGCAGGGACCACCAGGTAATGCAGGACCACCTGGACCACATGGACTCAAAGGAGACAGAGGAGGCCAAGGTGAACCAGTATTTAACATTATTAATTGTATTTAGTTATTATAAGTAGTAAATACCAAGATGGCTTCACTCAAGTAGCAAATGTTCTGGCTTACCTGTGGGCCACAACGATATTCACAATAAATCACTGATATAAGTCCACAAAACCCATATGCTTTCACAAGACTTTTTAAAACAGGATCTAGTAGTCTTGAGTTTTTTTCTTTAAAATTATGTGAAAATCATTCTGCCTTCTCATTTATATAAAACAATACATTGATTTAGAATTTCTAAGATTTGCCATATGGGAGAAGGCATGAAAGCTCCTGAATAATCTTTGATTGACCCCTGAGGAAAACAAAGACTTGCATAATAAGCCTTCCAGTCAGGTATATGAGAGGTAACTACAAGAGAGAATGTGAGGAATGTACTTGTTTTGCAAACGTAATAAAAAAGTTACTCAATAGAATCCAACGGTTTAAAACAGAAAAAGTATTGCAACCATTTTTTGTGGTTACATGCAATTTGTATTACCATTTCATAGAAATATCATGATAAAAGTGGTTTCTGTAATGAGACTATGGTAAATTTATGGTTACTGTGGTTAAGCTACAAATAGTAAAATCATGGTAAATTTAATAAGGGATGAGTGCGGTCAACTTATTAATATTTTGTGTTTACAGATGCGATTATTCCATAGCATCCTGTTAAATAAAAAGAAGCACAAAGGAAGGCCTCATGTCTGGAGAGGCGTGTAACAGGCAGACGCAAATAAACTAGGTTTAAGATGTCAAGATGTTTGCAATCGCGTCATTTATAAGAATAGCATAAAGCTATAAATATAGATGCCTTGTGTGTTTGCGCTTGTGGCCGTTGCATGGTGTTTGAAAGAAGCACAAAAGAGTGCCTCATGTCTGGAGTTTCATGCGGTGGAGCACACAATGAACTTAAAAATAAGGCTTTAGATGTCCAGTTTTCTGCACTCAGATTTAGACTAAAACAACACGGATTCACAGCACTGAATGCAGAAACTGGATGAGGCATTGACTGCCCTTGACTGCTGGGCATGGGATGCATATAGATTGTTTTCTATTAACATTTTGTTTTTATTGGGAGTGGACATATTATCGTTTTGAACAATGCATAAATCATATTTGTATGTCCAAAATCAGTAGGGTAATTTGAGTCTCTTTGCGCAGTGATAAAAAGAGGTTGTGGGGCCCGTGCTGCAGTCAACCCCTGAGTTTTAATATGATTCATAATGATACAACGGAGACAAGTTAAGTAAACAAATCTTTTTCACAGTTAATTTTCTCTTTAATTTACACACATAGCCCACATCCCTTCATTCAATAATCACTGGGCCAAATTCGGGTCATACTCATCATTTCAATCAAACATTAATGTGTGGGCTAGATCTGGGCCTATGACCTAGGTGTATATTGGGTCACAGCTGCACTTTACCACCTTGCGTGAGTAGTGATTCGAGTTTAAACTACTATCTACTTTCACAGGCTCACCTGGCCCTACAGGTGTGCAGGGACCACCTGGCATACCTGGCCTAAAAGGGGAACAAGGAGTGGGACTACCTGGTGTACTTGGTTCTACTGGCCTTAAAGGTGAGCAGGGACAACCTGGCTCACCTGGCCTTACAGGTGTGCAGGGACTACCTGGTACACCTGGTCTAAACGGTCATCCTGGCGTACCTGGCCTAAAAGGTGAGCAGGGACAACCTGGCTCACGTGGCCCTACAGGTTTTCCGGGGCCACCTGGCATACCTGGCCTAAAAGGGGAACAAGGAGTGGGGCTACCTGGTGTACTTGGTTCTACTGGCCTTACAGGTGTGCAGGGACTTCCTGGCGTACCTGGCCTAAAAGGTGAGCAGGGACAACCTGGCTCACGTGGCCCTACAGGTTTTCCGGGGCCACCTGGCATACCTGGCCTAAAAGGGGAACAAGGAGTGGGACTACCTGGTGTACTTGGTTCTACTGGCCTAAAAGGTGAGCAGGGACAACCTGGCTCACCTGGCCTTAGAGGTGTGCAGGGACCACCTGGCCGGCCTGGCATTCCTGGCATAAAAGGTGAGCAAGGAGTGGGACTACCTGGTACACCTGGTCTAAACGGTCATCATGGCGTACCTGGCCTAAAAGGTGAGCGGGGAGTTGGACAACCTGGTTTTCCTGGTTCTCCTGGTAACCCTGGTTTACCTGGCCTAAAAGGTGAGCAGGGACCACCTGGCATGCCTGGATCACATTGGAAACAAGGTAAGCTAAGTTATATTTAGCTAAAATAAGTAGTTTAGATATTTAAACGCTCATATTATGCTTCTTCAACTTTAGTTACCAATGGTTCTCAAACTGGGGGGATTGGGATGTTTAATTGTGAGAACGTTAATGATGCTGTTTACCCAAACTGTTTACTTGTGAGAAGCTACAGTTTTTTTTTAATCAACCATAAAAAGTATTCAATTACATCTCAAGATTTAAAAAAAAAGGCATAATATGACTCTTTTAAAATTGGAATATTATGATAATTTGCATGTTCCACACTAAAACCATCCATCATGGAAATTTCAGACAATGACTTTAAAAGCATCTTGTTACAAATGTAACTGTTCTGTTTGCAGGCAATGGAGATGATTTCACATACCTAAAATCTGTAATTCAAGATCTATCTGCTACAATTGTCATGATGGAGAAAGCCGCAAGTTTTGGTACATTCAAAAAAGTCGGGCAGAAATATTTTGTTTATGATGGGATTGAGAAAACATTTGATGAGGGGATTCAAATCTGCAAGGAAGTTGGTGGAACAATTGCTTTAGCAAGAGATGCTGTTGAAAATCAAGCTTTACATAAAGTAGTGATAGCCAGTGGTTTAAGTAAAAAGCCATTCATTGGAGTCACAGACAGAGATAAAGAAGGACAGTTTGTGGACATTGATGGTAAACCCTTGATTTTTACCAACTGGGCTTCGGGTGAACCTGATAATTATCAGGAAACACAACACTGTGGTACAGTTATTTTGGAGTCTGGACTTTGGGATGATGCCAGTTGTTATCAACCACGTCCTATTATATGTGAAATAGTAAAAAATAGTATATAAAATCTGTCTGCACAATTTTATGAACATCATTCACTGTAATTTTACATTTCTTTCAACAAATAGCAACACATAATGAATAGTGAATTTTAGTGTGCATCAAACTTAAAGGAATAGTCTGTCCTTTTTCCATATTAAACTATTTTATTACCTTAACTAAGAAGAGTTGATACATACCTCTATCATCTTAGTGCGTGCACGTAAGCGCTGTGGCGCGTGGCGACACTTTGATAGCATTTAGATTAGCCCCATTCAATGGTACCATTTAGAGATAAAGTTAGAAGTGACCAAACACATCAACGTTTTTCATTTTTAAGACGAGTAGTTATACGAGCAAGTATGGTGGCACAAAATAAAACGTAGCGCTTTTCTAAGCGGATTTAAAAGGGGAACTATATTGTATGGCTGAATAGCACTTTTGGGAATACTTTGACTCGGAGCAGTAACACTCTCCCTCTCCCTCTCATTATTTTGTGCCACGGCACCATACTTTTATTGTCATGTGGGCTTCAGAATAATTATGATAAAAACTGATCTGTCACATTTAAAGAGAATTACATTTTGCTTACAGTACCAACAATGTTTGTTTATGAATTTGCACAACATTAGCATCCTCTCTAAGTTATTAAAATTATCATAATCATTAGTTCAACTCAAATGCTCAAATACTTTATTCAGTAAGATGTCTTCATTAAACAAATAGTTTTCTATATAAAAGATTATTAAATTACTGTGCATAAATATACTTATATGCAAGTTTGTCTGTTCACCTTTTAATGAGGCAAATATGTTGCAGCATTGCAATCCTCATGGGACAAATGTTGGATTTTGGTAATTTTGTTCAATTAAGCAATAAAGAAAATACTATCTATCTAAATCTTAGTTCTGACTACAGATAAATTGTATGGCTGTGTCACATCATGTATAGGAAATGTATATAAACTCTAGAGTTACATCAATGTTTATTTGCAACATTTTGTGAAAGAAATTTCTCTGTTCCACGAAAACATGTCCAGTGAATTTAAATTAGGTTTTAACTCATTCGTTGCCAGATATTTTGCTTGCCAGAATTTTTTGTGACTTCTTCCAGGACATTTTTCTTCTAAAAATATATAAACATACAAATATATCAAATGACAGAACAGATCCTCTGCCTTTAAATAAACAAAGAAACAAAACAGAAAAAAAGTTTCATCCTATCTATATTTTTTCTCTTCTTATAAATATGAGTTTTTCTCTTTTAAAATCCATTTCTTTTTTAGCAAAAAGCTGAAATAACTGAATTTTTTAAAGGAATTTAGTTAGATATCAGATCCAGAATGATTATCAAAACATATATTGAGTTTAAATTTGTAAATAACGTTTTGGCTTCAGTTTTTTCATAAATTGGGCAAGTGACATCTAGTGGATAATCGCAGTATTACAGATTAACATGAAAATTATTGCAAATTTTTTCTCCTAATTAACGAGAACTCGTCAATGGCAGGGAAAGAGTTAAAGGTGCAGTTTGTAAGATATTTGCAGTAAAATATCCAAAAACCACTAGGCCAGTGTTATATATTTGTTCAGCTGATTACTATCAATATTTCTAATGTTTTCTACTACTTGTAAATCGTAAAAAAATGCCATTCTAAACAGTGACATGGAGGAACTGCAGTTGTCTGTCAATGATGTTAATATCCATGTTACCCTTTGTTACCGCCTTTACTGACATAAAAACCACATGACGACAGTGTCGTGGACAAATGTGGAAGTCTATTCACCTTATTTTTCACGACAGAAAGGGCGGCGCCATTGTGCTCATTTTGTAATCCTACTTCCGGTTTACTACTTCCCGCCACATATCGATGAGGAGCACCTGAAGCAGCAGCTGAAGGTGTTGCATTTAAAGCTGCCGTCGGCAACTCTGGAGGATTGAGCAGTTTCCAAATGTTTACAATTTCATGTCTCGCCTCCACTACCTCCGAGCAACCTCCCTCCAAGCTCGTTCTCGTCAGCGTGTGTGCACCAGTATTATTGTGAACGCAAACTTAGCTTAAACAATACTTAGATTACCTACAGAACACTCCGAAATACAATCAATGGTTGATAAAGTACAATTACCTGTTGAGAAGAAATGCGGCAAGGTCTGCATCCATCTTGAACCCTTTAAAATCTCGTAGATTCCTCCACCTTTCAAATGCTGGTCGATATTGATCCTACTTTTATTACGGTCACGGTCGCTTTCTATCTTTGTTTCCTTCTTTTCATTTGTTGTTTTCCTAGCTCTGGTTGTTTACCGAGGAATCGGAAGTTTGTCAGTGAATGTTCTCTCTGCCATCACGCTGTTCAAACCAAAACACCTATAACTTTAGGCGGATGCTGTCATATTGTAACGCGCGCGAGGGGGGATGGAGATCTGTGACGCGTGCAGGTACTGTGATTGACAGGCAGATTTTACAGAGCACTGCGCTGATTGGACCAAATGAACCGGGAGCGGTGGATTTTTGCAAAACAAATAACAGGCTCTAGGTGGAGCTAAAAGCGGGGTTTTTTCTTAAACAGTCTAATTTATGTTGTTCTATCGGAGCATAGTGTTGGTTTCAGTGAATATGATCAAAAAATATGATCAGTTGCCGACCGCAGCTTTAAACATTTACATAAACATTTTAATGGACGAGAAGCCAACTGACGAACACCCTTATCCCGAGAAATGGTTCGTCTATGATGTCGGGCTACTCACTTGTTTATGGACTAGGATTACTATTTACCGTCTCCCGCTGGTTGTGTCAGCAGAGAGCTCCCATAAGCATACAGGCCAACCAAACGACCCATGAAGAGTTTGGGACAAAGAAGAGAGAAAGAATGAGGATCAATATTGGTGTTGCATTATCTGGATGGAGAGAGCTTCACGACAACCTTCAACTGGACAGAGATGCCGATCTTGCTTGTGTTTTACGCAACAGGTGAGTTGTTTTGATTCGTAACCCATAAAAATCTTTTTAAAAATAGTTTTTTTATTATTATTAATGTGATTGTAGTATCAAGAAAAGATAATGGGTTTTAAGATGAGTCAATTCCAGAAAACAAAAACAACCCAGCAAAAATGAAAATAGCAGCTTACTTCTTGTAGCTGGACCTAGAGCTGAGGTCAGCTCACTCAATACAGGGTTGCGTTTCCCAATCGGAAGTCTGCAGCCTCCATAGGTTGCATTTGTAGGCTGCATACATCATGAAGACCGTCTTATTTCAGAATATTAACATTTTTCAAGTTGACTCTTATTCTTATTTAATCGTATATTGTTGTAACACGCTTATGACTTGCGAATGTAATACTCAGTTAACTTAAATACACCAGGCGTGTAATGATGACGGATGCAGCCTGCATATGCGACCTAGGGAGGCTACCTTCTAATTGAGAAACGGCATACACACTCTCCTCATTCACGGATTTACTCACACTCGTTTTTTGTATGTCCATCACATTTTGTCCTTTCTAGTTTCTTGTCACAGCGAACGTGAAATTTTTCCACACATCAGATTAAAAATGTGCGTTTCTTTTGCTTCCGCCATTGTCGCTCCACTTGTAGAGAGGCATCAGAGTGGCACGCATGGGATTATGGGAATTGTAGTTCCCGCGTCCCTCCACTCGCTCCAGTTGGCCGGAAAAAAAACTACACGTGTTGGTCGCAAGCCCTAACGTTTTACCAAATTATGTGACCATGAAAAATTTGATACCGCAATACCACAAAATGTATAATACAGTTACATCCCATGACTAACAATTTAGTTTTGAACATTACATGAAACCTTACATAATGAAATAAAATGATGTCATCAAACTCAACATTTATAAAACTTGATTACTTTACCTCATCCGTCAACATGATTTCTTGTCCCATCTGATGTGATGGCCATCAGCGGTTGAGTTAAAGACAACAAATCCCATAATTTCATGCTGCTTCAGAGCGTCATTAATCTGCGTCATTGTTATTGTTTTGATCATGCTACAAATTGCACCTTTAACTAGATCATTGGTAAATCTTTTTTCTAAAACAAGCATTTTCCCACTTTACATCAGCAGATGGAGCCAGTTTACCTCATTGTTCTGATGTTTCAGTCTGGACTTTTATCAAATGGGACTCAGGCCAGCATGATAATTATATTGGAGCAAAAGACTGTCGTGTTCTCAAAATGGGTTCTGGTTATTAAGATGATGTTAGTTGTAACCAAGATGATCCACATCTATTAAATGTAAAATAGAAATCACATAGAATGTGCCATATTCAGCGTAAGAAACTAAATTATTTTCCTGTAACTTTACAGTAAGTGATTGGCAACATGGTTGCCAGCAAGTTACTGTATTCGGTTTAGAGGAATCGTTATGTGATGCATGTTACACTACTGTTAACAAATAAAGATTATTTTTAATAAAAAATAATATTTTTATTAAATAAATAAAATAAACAAAACTTACTTAATTTTTAGAAATCCCACATCCTCCCAAAACGCGACCATGTGTCTAATGTGAAGTCAGGTGTGGCGGTACTGTATACCAATTCTGAATTATTGCCATTATTATCATTTAGTCATTTTACAGACAGATTACATCAGTTACATCAAGACAAAAATAAACTGTCAAATATTCCTGCTCAAACTAAATTACCCAGAATGCAAGGTATTTTACTGTAATGAAGAAATATGATATTGTGCTGTAGGTTTTAATCTTTTTAAAATTTTCACATACATGTTTATACATAGGAGGTTAAATCATATGCTCTTGTCTACATACCCTACTGGGGGATCCAGCTGGGACCAGCATGGGCTGGTGAGCTGGTTTAGGCTGGTCCCCAGCTTGGTTTTAGCTGGTTTTGCTGGTGTAGGAAGCTGGTTTTGCTGGTGTAGCAAGCTGGTCTAGGTGTGTTTTAGTCACATTTTAAGCTGGTCTAGCTGGACTTAGCTGGTCATGCTGGAATACCAGCTGGCCCACCAGCATGACCAGCTTTGTCGGGCTGGGAGGACCAGCATAAACCACCTTAAACCAGCTGGGGCCAGCTACCAGCTTGTGCTGGTTTTGGCTGGATTTTTCAGTGGGGTAGTCAGATCTCAACCAAGTTAAACCACTGTGACAGATTTTAAACTGATGTGTTAGTGCTCTCCACCACAGTTATCAAACCACCAAATGAGGGACTATTTTTAAGAATGGGTGTCCAATCCTCCAGGAATGTTGCCGAATCAACAGCAAGACACATTAAGGCTGTTCTTGTGGCATTTGGCCCAAAACCTTATTTGGTTTTTCTTTAGTTTCTCATATCTGTATTTTATTACACACCTCCAAACAACTGTTGAGAAGATTTTATTGGTTGTCTTGCTGGTGTACTCTGCAGTGAGTAAACTATTTGTAGGCACTGCACAAATAAATCCAGCTAACACCACAGTAAACTTAAGACCTGTCCTCTTGATAAGATATTAGGCTAATAGGTAAGACTCGTTATTATTTTAAACAATTTGTTTTAAAGATTATATTTGGGTAACAAATCAAACAACAAATATAAAGCTTAGCAAGCTAAAGCATGTTGCTGTTGTTATATTGTTAGAATAGAATAGACTGAGATAATTATTCTATGTATTATTTTTATGTCATTTAAGCTCACATGTGCTAATGTGTGAAAGCTCCTGTCCTATATTTATGTTTCAGCAAAGACTAATATGTGTCAGGTCTGTATATGCACATGAATGTGATAGATGATATCTATAGTGATGTTTAGAGAATGTCACTTGTTAGATTTGAATCATTTAATTGAAAATCAATCTTTTCCTAAAAGACTTTGCTGAAACTTTGCTATTTCCACAGTCAACCTCACATGATGATATTAAGGCAATGCCTATTTGCTGTGCTGCTCCAAATGCAGTTTTGCTCTCATCTGTTGGCTGCAACAAATAATAGCTGTGCGGTTTATGCTGGTGTACCGGGTATACCTGGACACAACGGCATGCCTGGCAGGGATGGTAAAGATGGGGCTGCTGGTCAGAAAGGCGAGAAAGGAGATCCAGGTTTGTCTGATCTTTCTGGTTAGGTTAATGTGTGTTATTTCTGGCTAGTGTGTATTACTGTCCACTATTTAGGTGCGGAGTGAAATGCCCAGTGTTGGGAAAGTTCACTTTCTAAATGAACTAGTTCAGTTCACAGTTCACAATTTTTAAAATGAACTAGTTCAGTTCATAGTTCATATTTCAAAATTTTGAACTAGTTCACAGTTCCAAAAATGAACTAATTTATAGTTATTTTTTCCCATATTATTTAAAAAAAAGTATTGCCATTATAGCCCATATAGAACCACAGACAGCAATTATTTTATTAGTTTTAACACTGAAGCTAAATGCGTCAGATTTCATCTTCACATCCAACTTTAAATCCTTATCCAACCAGGGTTTGCATTGACTGTTTTTTAATTTTTGTATTGGCTTGCACATACCTTGAAAGGCTAGCCGGTGCTTCAAGGGGGTTTTCCGGGCGAGAAGTGCTGAGAGGCATCGCATGTAGTACAACTCGCAGACGCAGGTTAAATAGTGTGAGCTTAGTCAAAGTCTATTTCAAGATCCAGAATATGCGTTAGCAGCCTTTGTTAATCGTTAACGATTTAGGACAAATATGATGTTATTTAATGTTAAACTATATGAGTGGCGCGGCAGGGATTTCAGCAGCGTCCAGTCAGTGTTGTTTTGATGACGCATGCAGCCTGGTGGCGGTGTTTTTCCGCTAAACATTAAGGCCTGTTTACAGTGTGTTTTAGCCAGGTTTTCCCCAGGATGACTCTACAGAAATCTGGCACCCTATTGAAAGACGTTAAACTGAGAGAGCGTGCCGTTCACAGGCACCAGAATGAACGAGTTCCCCTTGCGTTCATCAGGCAGTAATGCAGTACGTTCAGTTCACGTTCGCCCAAAATATGGCACAACACTGGAAATGCCACATGAGCCATATGAGAAAGAGATTTGGATGACTGCATGAAAATTAAGATTTGACTAAGATTAAACACTTTTCACTGCAGGAATTGGTGCACAGGGACCTCCAGGCAAAATGGGACCAGCAGGTCCTATGGGCCCTAAAGGAGAGAAAGGAAACACTGGGCAAGCAGGTAAAAATATTGCAAAAACATTTTAACAAAGATTACAATATAAATTGAACATTATAATATAAACAGACATACTCCAGACCCTGTAAATGTATGCAGACCATGCAGTCAGGAACACTTACTGAATTAAACTCAATTTACAGAGGTGACTATTTACAAAAGAAATCACAAAATAGTATTTTATTTCCTTTTGCTATGTTAAAAGTAATGCGTGCACTGTACAGCGCGTCGTGAATGTGTTAGCATTTAGCCTAGCCCCATTCATTCCTATGGTACCAAACAGGGAAGCCACCAAACAATTCCGTGTTTTCCCTATTTAAAGACTGTTACATGAGGAGTTATACCAGTAAGTATGGTGCCACAAAATAAAACTTTTTTTTGGTACCATAGGAATGAATGGGGCTAGGCTAAATGGTAACACATTCACAATGCGCTGTACAGTGCACGCATTGAAAAAAGATAGGTATGTATTAATTCGTCTGAGTTGAGGTAATAACATAGTTTAATATGGCAAAAGAGTAGACTATTCCTTTAATAGAAAAATCCAGATAATTTACTCACCACCATGTCATCCAAAATGTTGATGTCTTTCTTTGTTCAGTCAAGAAGAAATTATGTTTTTTTTGAGGAAAACATTGCAGGGTTTTTCTCATTTTGATGGACTTTGATGGACACCAACACTTAACTTAACACGTAACAGTTTTTTCAAAAGAGTTTCAAAGGACTATAAATGATCCCAAATGAGGCATAAGGGTCTTATCTAGCAAAACGATTGTCATTTTTGACAAGGAAAGTAGGGAATATGCACTTTTGAACCACAACTTTTCGTCTAGGTCCGATCCAGCGCGACCTAGCGTAAATGCGTGGTGACGTAGGGAGGTCACGTGTTACATATATAAAACGCACATTTGCGGACCATTGTAAACAATAAACTGACACAAAGACATGAATTAGTATCATTCCACATACAACAACGTAGGAACGGTCCTCTTTCAACACACTTGTAAACACTGGGGCGGAGTTTCGCGTTCGTCCTCTGTGACCGGTTGACGTCATGACGTATTGCATGAGGTCACGCTGACGCTTTCAGGACCAGGCCTAGACGAGAAATTGTGTTAAAAAGTGTATGTTTGTTATTTTTCTTGTCAAAAATGACAATCGTTTTGCTAGATAAGACCCTTATGCCTCGTTTGGGATTGTTTATAGTCCTTTGAAACTCCGTTGAAAAAAACTGTTACATGTTAAGTTAAGTGTAGGTGTCCATTAAAGTCCATTAAAATGAGAAAAATCCTGCAATGTTTTCCTCAAAAAACATAATTTCTTCTCGACTGAACAAAGGAAGACGTCAACATTTTGGATGACATGGTGGTGAGTAAATTCTCTGGATTTTTCTTTTAAGAAAATGGACTATTCCTTTAACAATGTATGCAATAATAATTACACCAAAGCACAACATGCATTCACAAAAGATGTTCATTCCCTGTAATCGACATCTTCAAAATTCATAGAATTGCAAGGAACATATCCAAATTGATCCCAGTTCTCATCAGCGACCTTAAACGTCAAATCTCACGGTCGTTATGAATTTGAATTCAAATATTTCGCCTCAAGAAGCTTTACGACACATGGTTTTACGGCACTGATCACAAGCGCTCATTGGCTCTTGCGTCCTATGTCACAGATTTGCGATATTGCCGTCTTTCAGTCGGTGTATGTTTAAAATTTGAAATGCGTGATTTAACAGAAAGAAGCTGGATTAACATTCTTGTGTAAATGTGTTCCGGAATTAAGATTATTTACTTTCTCACTGCAGGAATTGGTGCACAGGGACCAGCAGGGAAAACGGGACCAGCAGGTCCTATAGGCCTTAAAGGAGAGAAAGGAAACACTGGGCAACCAGGTAAAAATAATGCAAAAACATTTTATCAAAGATTACAGTGGTCTCGTACACACTGCAAACTTTCGGGAGTGACAACCGCATTTAAATGCTGGAGTGAATCCCCTAAATGTTCGTTTCATGTCTGTACAGACAAAGGTTTCAACTTCACAAAGAGACCTCAACACTCAACACACACTTCTCAGTAATGGTGACAGTAATATGAGCTCTTAACTTCACAAAAATAATAATAAGCAACAATAACAAAAAACAACTGCAGTAGTATAAATAAAGACAACCAACAGCAAAACAACAATCAAATAACAGTAACAGTTAATTTATGCATGCTGCAATGCATAAACATTTTAAATCCAGAGATTTAAATAAGTAAAAAATAAATTGATTCAACTCAACATTTCTTGTTGAATGAGAGAAATCAAGCAAATCGTGCATTAAACTAAAACACTTGCGTAACGGAGGAAAAATTCAGGGTTAAGTGTACTTATTTATTTGAGTTAAAACAAATTGAGGGTTAACACTGTCTGCAGTCATCTCCTGTGCAATAATAATTACAGAAGATACATTCACAAAAGATGTTAATTGTATTCATTCACTGTAATCCACATCTTTAAAATTCATACAATTGCAAGAAACATCCAAATTCAGCCCTTTTATCCAGCAATCCACCAGGGACCACCAGGTCCTATAGGCCCTAAAGGAGAGAAAGGAAACACTGGGCAACCAGGTAAAATAATGCAAAAACATTTTAACAAAGATTACAATATAAAGTGAACATTATAATATAAACAGACATACTCCAGACCCTAAAGTCAGGAACACTTACTGGAGTTAACTCAATTCACAGAGGTGACTGTTTAAAAAAGAAATCACAAAAAAGTATTTTAATTCCTTTTTCCATGTTAAAAGGAATTTAGTAAAGAAATAAAGAGAAGATAACATGCTACAGTAAATCATTCTCATACATTGTGTTTGTGGTAACTTAACAGTATCGATCTCAATCTTTCTTTACAGGCTCTCCTGCTGACATCAGTTTAATAAAAAGTCTTCAATCAGAGAACCAAAAACTTATCAACAGAATCACAGTTACAGAAAGAGGTAGATGAATCCTAAATAAGACATGTTTCAGTTTGTTTCAGTTTTCTATAAATTTTTTTTAAAAAAATTTAGTTTAGTTATAGCTTAGGTAATGAACTAGATGAGTAAAATTATTATTATGAATGAAATCATGATCCATGTTACAGTCAAAGAAAACGTCTCGGTTACGTATATAACCCTCATTCCCTGAAGGAAGGGAACGGAGTCGTCATGTCGTGACCGACAAATTAGGAACACGCTTCCCGGAACCAATCACTTTGAAAAACTAGCATGCAGGTATTTTAATCTGCCCCGCCACCCCGCTGCGTGAGTATATAACAAGCAGCAGGTGCAATACCAAATCAGCTCTTTTTGATAAGAAAGCCGAGCATCCAGTGCCCGGCCGACAAGGTACAGCAAACTACTGTATGGCGATGAGATGTGATGTCTTCTTTACCTTCCTTCGGGGAATGAGGGTTACATACATAACTGAGACATTCTCTTTCAGTCAGTCACTACGACGTCATGTCATAACCGACAAATTGGGAATCCCTACCAATTCGGAACTAGAAACGCTGCGGAAGCCACCCCTTAAAGGCACACCATGAAACTTTTTGGCCAATAGGGGGTGCTAGACATGTATTTTTCACTTCTAGCGCCCCTAGCGCCGCAGCACTGTCGCAAAGGAAAGGAACTGGCCAACCTTAAAACTAAACTAAAAACTAAACATTTAAAACGCTAAACGATCAACATTTTGAGACAACAGGGAGAAACGCAGTCATGTTACAACTTTCTGATGAGGAACTCGTCGTGGCAGAAGCCATGTCTCAATCTGAAGGTTGCAGCCTCCAGATGTCGTATTTCTAAGCTGTATACGTCATCAAGACTGTCTTATTTCACAATATTAACAATTACAAAGTTGACTATTATACTTAGTTGATCGTAAATTGTTGCAGTATGCTTATGACTTGCGAATGTAATGCTCAGTTTACCTTAATAAACCAGGCTTGATGACGTATGCAGCCTGCATATTTGACCTCCGGAGGCTGCAGCCTTCCAATTAAGAAACCACCAGAAGTATTTCCTTGCCTTTTTCCAAACAAATATTGTTGCATCGTCTCTCTCTCTCTCCCTCGCCACCAGGATTTTCCGGAATGGCGCTCGTTTTTCCTCTCTTTTGTGTGAAAATTGTCGCTCCAAATCCAAGTAAACCGATGTGGTCCAAGCAGACCTAAAGGCTGCCGCTTTGTAATACGTCACACGAGTGACAGCGGAACGCAGCAAATGAGGAAGAGAGAAACGCTCGGATCTGATTGGTGAATGAATAGGGTTTGGTTTTACACTGTGTGAGTTTGAGCAAGTTTGACTGCTATTGCATCCTGGATTGTAATGTAAATATCATAGACACAGTAAAAGAAAGGTAAATACGCGAACACCGCATGTGAATACAGGGAACTATATGCAAGATAATCGCCGTCATTTATAAAGAACATCGCATTTATGTATGAATCAAGAGTTTATATAAAAAAATTGCCTTAAAGAGGAATCGAACCCGGGTCGCCCGTGTCATAGGTCCGTGACACTAAAGACTGTGCCACAGAGTCACATAATAGAAGCTGCTCTCTACATTCCTTAAGTAAGCCTCCAGCAAAATTCACGTTAAAAACAAATTGTGTGGAGGAAGTGACGTATGCCGTAAAGCAGTCGAATTTTGTAGTTTTTTTGTGCTCTGGTTACTACCAGAAACCCTAAGTTTTAAAATACGAGTAATAGGGATACAGACCCCGTCAGGCTATGGTAGACATGTCATTCAACCTATTTAAAGTCGATGTACTATCACAAGGGTCTTGAAAATTTATTATGAAGGTTGAAAAATTACATGGTGTCACTTTAAGGAGCTTACTACTGGGTGGCATATATAATATGGAACAACCGATAGGTTCCTTATATCGAAATCTCTGAGTAGTCACATGAACTTGACAAAGACACAGAGCTAACTATGCTAAGGGAAGCGTTGGCTGGTTGTATTAACCCCAAGGAAAATAAACACATTGTTCATTGTGAGAAACTTGATTCTCACTGACTGCAGAGGCTCGAAGGGAGCGTCCTTTAGGGCCTTCAGTGCTATGAACTTGGTAACAGGTCCCAAGAACGAATTGAGGGGGGCCGCGAGGGATTATGCCTTCATGCACCTCTTAAAAACCTAATAACCAGGTCGTGCTGACCCACTGACCTACCGTTTATCGGTGAGCGGTTATTGCAGCAATGTCTATTTTAATGGTGGAGGGGGACAGCCTCCTCTCCAACTGGTGCTGAAGATATGAAAGCACGATGCTGATCGGGCATTATCTAGGGTTTTCTTGTTGAGAAGAACACCAGCTGACAAACATGTAACTTTTCAGCATGTAAGCATGTCTTGTGGATGGCACTCGTGCTGCAACAATAGTGTTAGATCCTGCTTGTGGTAAATCACTTAGAACCACCGCATCAGGATGCGGGTGCCATGTTTTGCCCCCTCCCTGAGAAAGTAGGTCCTTCCTCGGGGGAATTCACCGGGGGGCTGTCGTGAGGAGCATGAGTTCTGGGAACCAGTTTCTGGTGGTCCAGTATGTTAATGCGAAATCTGATGTAAACAACAGACTATGTATCTATATTTCACGGATTATACGCATTTGTGGACAAAAATGGTCATTGGATGTATTTTATTGGACTTTCGTGGATCATTCACACATCTGAAACACTTATCGATTCGCGATCGTTGTATCAACACAAAAGGTAAGAAGTCACGTTATATTTTGCATGTTGTCATCTTCTGTCACAAAATACTACATTTATGATGCTATAGCATCTGTATCTCAAAACAGAGATCATACATTGATGCTAATCCCGTAAATTATACCTTTTAAATGTATAGTGATGTTAAAATTGTTTGTAAACAGTAGCTATATAGATATTTTTGTAGGCTAGATTGTTTACAGCGTGGTTTCGAAAGTTTAAAAAAATATTTAACGGCTTTGTTTTACAATTCTACAAGAACTAAGTAATAGTGCTTTGCCAAACTAAAAGTGTTTTGCCAAACTAACCGAGACCGGGCCTTACCGCCCTGGCTTTTCTGACGAGGCTAACCCCCGAGCCTCTTATTACTTTACGGGCCGGACCTCCCGCTAGCTTCTAGCAATTAGCACACGGCCCACAAGCAGTATACATCCCTCGCCGGGTCTTAATTTCTGTGTTTTCTGTGTTTTTATGTTTTAGAACGGGAATATGTTAGCATTGTCCAGGGAAAATGAGTGTATTGTTGAAACTGCTACATCACAATTGACTCTGGAATCATTGTGTGTCATGAGTTTCTTCTCCTGTAGTGTACTTATTAGTGATACTTTTCTGCATGATTTGTCTGTTGGCAACATAAACCGTTAATAATTATAATATATAAAATAATAACACAGTATGGTCTGTACTGCTCACGATATCACTATGCACGCGCACATGACGTTAGTAGTGGGGCGTGATCAAAAGAGCAGCAGCTCATAAATATGTAATGACTAGCTCAAAATGGCACAATCTGAAATGCCCTGAAACAGAGGCTACTAGAGATGGGTAACAATCTTTTCCTACAAGCTATTTTGAGCAAACAACTTTTGAAACATGCTTTATGGAACTCATACACCTATTTAACTTGTGGAAAAGCAGTCATAAGATAGGTCCCCTCTGTTTCCAGGTCGCCCGGCCCAATGGCGCTCACACTTTTTACTTTTTTGTGCAGCGGGCGGGGCAGGCTACTTAGCCTGATGTACCTGCAGCAACGCCATGGCATGAAGTGCAGAGGCCACCTCCCCGCAAGCCGGGTAGGCAGACGCCATTAACGTGGACGACTGCTTGTAGGCTCGGGGGGAATCCCAGCGTAACTCATAACAGCTCCGCTGTCGAGAGAGGTGAGGGGTGATGGCTGAAAAGGTCGGCTGCTAGAGGAGAACGGGGTTCTTTATGACCTAGTCATTTCATCATGCACTTCAGGAAAGAAAGGTACTGGAGGTGAGGGTGGAGACGCCCAACCAGCTCCAAATTACCAATCATTGAGGCGGGACGACGGGTCCGGTGGCTAAGGTCGAGTCACCTCTAAGGCACCTCTGCTGGCTGTGGATGGGGGTGCTTAGATTCATAGGACATACCAGCCAACCCGTATAACACCGTGGTGTGGAGATAGGCCTTCCAAAGTTTTGCAGATGCAATATAAGCGGTGCTTGGCAACAGAAGGGGGGGCTGACGAAACCCGTCTCCGCAAGTCCATGAGGGTCATGTTCTCGCAGTGAGAACATAAAGCCTCCATGAACGCTGCCTCGGTGTACACCATCCTTAGGACCCATATATTTGCCACTTACAGAAATGCACAGACTAAACAACATCTTTGAAAAGACGCATCTCGCCGTGACATGACAGAATGGCTTTCTTTAAAAGACGCAAATTTACTTTGTACAGCTTTTATGGAAATCACTCTTTAATGTTGAGTTGATGAAGCATGCAGGGAAGTGGCAACGCAAACACTCAAATCAAGTTCAAAGACTGTGAAAAGAGATGGAAATCCACGAGCCTCTGCTGTGGTGCTTTCTCTCTATCCAACTTCAGCAAGCAGCGAATTTTTGAGCAGAAAAAAGCTTTTTGATAGGAGTTGACTGCCGGATGGACAGTCATTTTGCAAGTTATTTTGACAAAGCTGGTAGTAGCTGGACTATATTGGGTCAATATTTCACGATGAAATGATTGCCATTGCTTGCTGTTATATATTCTATTATAAATACTGAATATTTACGCACTTTCCTGTTTTTCTGTTTTTTTATTTTTTTTATTTTTTGAAGAAATAAGACATTGTAAAAAGAATTGAAATAATGAAATTGCTATACAAATAAAAAAGTTGTTGTCATTAAAGGTCTTTATTATTTATTATGTTTACGAATTTAATGTTTGTTTGTTTGTGTTACAGCTTTGGATGCTGCTGAAAAAACAATTCAAAAACTTCAGTCAGATGACAGTCATCTGTCCGCCAGACTCAATGCAATAGAGAAAGGTATTGATGCCAAACACATCACATTGTGAATTGTTTAACCAGGATTTTATATTAGGGTGGTTTCGCAGACAGGGATTAGACTAGTCCTAGACTAAAATAAATGTAAAAGCTGTCCAAACTGAAAACAACATATTTTAAAATACATCAGTGACATTTGTTTTGCCTCAAAATGCACACAAGAAATGTTTTTAGTAAGGCATGTTTGTTAAAACTAGTTATTTCATAATTAAACGGAGGCCTAATCCTGGTTTAAGATAATCCCTGTCCGGGAAACTACCCCATTGTGTTGTTCATGATCTCATTTTAAAATAATCCTTTATGTTAAGCTTCAAGATTCAAGATATTCAAGAATGCTGGAATGAAATATTATGTGTCTCTCGGACTGGGAACTTTTGATCAAGCATTGGATTTCTGCCAAAGGAATGGAGCGACAATTGTACTGCCGACCACTGAATTTGAAAATTTCATTTTAAAGAGAATGAATGTTTTAACTGACTCTACCGATATAATACTTGGAACAACAGACAAACAGAAGGAGGGGACATTTGTGGATCTGAACAATAAACCACTATCTTTCAGCAAGTGGGGGAAAAATGAGCCTAATAATTTAGGAGAAGAGGACTGTGTTGTTCAAAACATTGATGGTTATTGGAATGATATTAAATGTGAATCAAAAAGGCATGTGGTGTGTGAAATACAGGTCTGATAAAACTCAGCATATACTTTCACAAATGATTTTGAACTGTGATTTGCCCTAGAGTTTGAATGATCTATACTTTTAAACAGTATAACAAGAATACAATCAATCAGTAACTAATATTCACAAAAACACTTATGTAAAACATCTGAAGACATATAGATGTATTAAAAGTTAATACAATTAATTTTAAAATGTAGTTTTTTGATCTGTATACAATAAAGTAAACTAAACAAAACAATAAACTGGTCGACTCATTTCTCATAACACAATGTTTGTGCTTTCTGAATATGAAATGTGAAGTTTAACCAGTGCTCGAATTGAGTCTTATGGGTACGGAATTAGGAATCGAATTTCAATTCCAATTCTGCAATCGGATTCATAAGAAAGGAATCTGATCCTTGTTATAAAATTTCAATTCTACTTAACAATTACGGACCACACGGTCACATAATTTTCACGTCATCTGCATAGTACACAGGACCATCCGCTCGAATACTAAAAGTCAGTTTGCACGATAGGCCGTGGTGGAAAGAGGTCTAAAGTGTGGCTGCATTTTGCTAAATCAGAAAAAGCTAAGTGTAATTATTGTGACAAACTATTATGTTGCAAGACTGGTGTCACCAGCAATATGGCAAAGCAGAAAAGGATCCCCATTAGCTGACGCCGAAACGACAGCTAGTCTTCCTGGTGTCCAAACAATACATACAACATACAATAATTACAATCACGATTACTACCAAATATATCATAATAATAAAATATTAACATAACACACCCATACTCAACCAATCCAAACAATATTATGTTGTTGAAAACAAATAGAATCTTAGTCTTAGTATTCCATAACACAATTGACCTATACAACACAGTTCTCTTCATAAAGTCAGATTTAGGTAATGGTAAAAAAAAAATCTGTTGAGTATTTGCCCCTCTTGTATAATGTAAATGCATATCAGAATAGTAAATTATTTTGTCAAAGAAATTTAGGAGTCCGAGTGTTAATGACTCTATGAAAGTATACCAACTCTATCTCTCTATCTTAGACCCCCTTTCTCCCTCGCTTTGAATTGAATGTTTAAAAGTTTTGCAGCTCCTAAAAAGTTTTTATGTAGCCTCCTTTTTTATGTTCAGTTATAAGTAGGCTAATGGCACAAAATAAGTATTTTTGATCTATATAAAGGCTTGAATTTTATTGCGTTTCACCCGTTTGCAATCGAAACCAAGAATCATTAGGAATCAGATCCGATTAGTGGAATCAGAATCTATAAATTTGAAACAATGCCCAGTGGGCGTTCCCCACCATTAAAAGCAACAAACCCAAGATGGCAACACACTACTACCTTTATAAACAACTGTATGATTTTTGTAATAGGCTAGGAGAGAGCCGGAAATCATAATTTTAAAAGATGTTTGAGACAGATGTCACAGGCCGGGGCGGACCCGAGATAGCTAAAGGGTCACGCCCCTCTCTAGTTTCCACCTCGAGGAGGTTCCCAAGACCACCCCAATGACCAGACAGACAAGTATACTATAATTAAAATACAACTTTATTAAATATTTAAAAGCAAGGGGGAAGGGGAAAGGGCAGTTTAAAATAAGTTACTTCTTCTCGCCTCCAGGGCTCTTTTGACTGTGGAGCGGGGGCTAGGACTCCTTTCCAGGGTTTTCTGCAATCCGTGGCGCCCTCCGTTTCTTCCTGGAGGCAGAACACAATTAGTGGCTTGGGCTTTCGTTCGCTTCGGGGCATTCACCGGGGCAAAGGTAGGTGTTCCACACTGTTGAGACTGTTCGTTCCTCTGCGAGGTGTCGCTATAAGCAAAGGTAGGTTACACACCACAAAGGTAAGTTACTCACAACATCTAGCTCACCCAACGCTCCTCCAGGCAGTGGACTTTCACAGTGACAGTTGTGTACCGTGTACCTTCACCCGATGGGCCTCCAGGCGACAAGGGTTCTTCCCAGTCTACCTGGGCTGCTTGGGTGTCGTAGGGACGTTGGGTCAGGCTGCGCGGAGCCGAACGCTTCCCTGGCTCCCCCTCCTTTCCGGTTTCAGGGGTCCTGAGCTGGGGCAAACCCTCGATGAGGCTCCGCACACGGATGGTTCTTTTATGCAGATCTGTTCACAATAATGACCCTCGGTCCATACGATACACATCAACCACTACTCACTCTGATCTCCAGCTAAGCTTCACCACTGCCTGCTCTCGGGATCGGCGCGGGCTCTCGCTAGCACACAGGGAATCCAAATTTAGTTGCCTTCTCTCATGTGATCCAGGCCTCAACGTGCTGGTACCTCTTCACAATTTGTACTGGGCCAGGAGCGGCTTCAGTCGCTATAAGCACAGCACCACACAGCAAGCTTTAGTGTACACACACAATGAAAATCACAACTCACCCACAGCACTCTGCACACACTTCACGTGAATTATGGACTTAGCCAGCTAGGCTCAGACCCCTCGTGAGGCTGGTTGGGCGTTGTACTCATCACAGGGAAAGAAAAGGGTACGTAGTTATAGTCAACGGACCCCTATATGCTCCTCGTTACACTCTCGGCTCACCCAAGTTCCTCTCGCCCGTGGGGCCCGAACTCTGCTGGTTAGACTCACAGCACAGGTTAAATGGATATACCCGCTAGCAATTTTCTCACTGTGTTACATTCGGTTACTCACAAATATAGAGGATGCTTTACCGGCTGGTTTCCTCACTCGTGCTCCACTGTTCATCCACAGCTCACCCACGTTTCCTTCCATAGTGGGGCCGAAACTCTTCAACACACTCACAACATATGACAGGTAACTCTTCTTCTGAATATTTCGTATCAATACATTTACTGTTACTCACGCTTCATTGTTAACACACTGCCGGTCTTCTCTTCCTATCCCAGTTCTTCCGTTGTCCTCAATCTTCAGAAGCGCCAGCTCCGGTAAGTAATCCTCAAAACGTTTGCATGAGTCAACACATCCATACGCCAATATATATATAAGTTCCTTGTATTCAGCCCAGCCAAGAGTAAATCGCCAAATATTTCCTTCACCCAGTCACGCGAACAGGCTTCCGTTGTCTTCCCCAAGGGATCGGTGTGGACCAAACACACACAAGTCTGCACAGCAGCAAAAAAGCACACCAAAAAGCACTTTTCAGTGTGGTGCTCCTTTAAATTTCCACCGCTCCTTCCTTTTCGCCTCTTTCGGCTGCCGCACTCTTTCCTTTCGCTCTAAGCGGTCCGCGGATCAACGGCACCATTCGGCTCCTCCAAGGACGGGGCGTGTGGTTTGGGCCGCCCTAGGCGTGAAAGGAGTTCACCCCCGAAAACAACTCTCCTGCTTTGTGCTTCTTTGGCCCTTTATATGTGGCTTGTCTTCACCCTCTCCTCCAATCATGGGTTGCTCCATTAATTCGCCACACCTGTTGCTCATTCCCTCATAATCTGCGTTGTCAGGGAAACCAGGAAGTAAAATGGTGTTTTTAAAATCGGGTCCGGGCGGAAACCATCTTCAGGCGGAACCTTTCTCCGCCACTTTTGGTTCCGCCCTATCATAGTCACCCGGTGACACAGCGATATATTTTTGTTTTGGTCAATAACTGAAAACTGTGGTATATTTGAACACATGTAAAACGACTTCAGTATAACTCTACTTTGAACATAAGCAGTGCATTGTTACTTTCGAACCTGTCAGTATATACAATATACATGATTATACAACAGTTCTTTCTGGTTCTCGAATCTGATTGGCTAAGAGGCGTGCGATATTGTACTGATAGCGTAACAGTAACTGCTTTACCATTTGTATCATTCCGCCACCTACTGGTCATTTTAGTACTAGTGAATGGAGGTTCTTCTCTGAATGGAAAAACTGCATGCACACACGGATACACACAGACGTGCTGTTTTTAAACACTCTCCGTGTGTCTCATTAGTTCACTAGCTCGTGAATCAGTCTGTGAATCCAAATCGGAAGTGATTATCCTGTCGAAAATCAGCGTTCTTGGATGTAACGTTAAACTTATTGGGAGTAATGTCTTGTCACATCGTGTGGACGATTAACACTTGGAAAGAGTAATGTAAACAATATTTTTTTCTGGGGCGATCTCTCGCTTCGGAACGCGAAAACACCATGGAACCGCAGGTAAGCACCACAGCTGTTAAATGTGGACATTGATCATTTATTTTATTGTGACGTGACTATTAAAACACGGTATGAGATATCACCACTGATATATTTAAAAGCAGCATGCAAAAACATCTCTCTGACACGTATTAAAAACTGTTTTATATAGTACTGACAAGAACAAAGTCTAATAATAACTGAGTGCTCGTATCGCATTAAGATTAAATGGGAAAGCAATAGTAACATTATATAAGTATAGTTTTATTAACTTTTACCTCGCACCAAAACAATAACAACACAAAAGACACTAAATATGAATAAGAAAACAAGTAATAGTTTCATGACAGCAAATACTGCTGATTTGATCTCATTTTTGACCATCAAACACAGCCCACGGGCCAACATCAGAGCCAGGGAATCCCTGTAAGAGATGTAGCCGAGAGAGGGCGGTGGTCAGCGGGGCGAGTGAACACTGACATCCGCTCATGCTCTGGTTCTCGTACCGAATCCTACTAAGCAAACGTTCAAACAGGCGCTATCTTTACTAATCGACTGCAGATTTAAATATAATACATATATATTCTCAACTGAACTAATCTTAAAACTACACTTTGTGACCAAATAACCGTAATATTAAGAAACTGCTATTTCGTCAATTGAGTAATTATGAGATTCAAAACAGCTGAAAGTGTTACCTGTCCTTCTGGCCTTCAAATCCGTGGCGGAAGAAAGTAGTTCCCAAACAAAGAGGCTTTTAAAATAACTCCGTTGTTGTTTTCTAGTTTTATTTTTTTTAACGTGTGCCGAATTGTTGTATAAAAGCGGTATCGCTCTGGGAGTCGTGTGATGTTTGTTTATATCGTCACGGCTGTGATCGTCACGGCCTAATCGCGGCCGTGACGATATAAACAAATATCACACTCCTACTCGAGCAATATTGCTTAACTATGATCATGTTAATATGTAACTGCAAACATATTTTGTCATTTATTTTTGCAAAAAAAAGTTTTATCAAATGTTTTAAAATAATTGTTTTGTGTTGGCAAGATTTTGTTTATGAATGTGCTTTATTTACAAAGATGCTGTGTATTTATTCAGTTTGTTTTGATGCTTAATACTTACGATATATTGTTTATATTAATTTTCTTGCTAGAGTGCACGCTAGTAATGGAAAGAAAACAATAAGTTTGAGATTTGGGTCTTATTTTCATTTTTATTTGATACGTTTATTTTTATTTTATTTTTGGTTGTGCCACGGTTCATGACTGCAGTGTGTGAGGGTTTGGCAGACAAATTAACCCAAGAGCAGACGATGTCGGGGAAGAACAGAAAACACTTTATTCGACACAAAAACAAGAACCCACGAGGGGGTATGAAACATGAAACATGAAACACTAGACAGATTACACTACAACTTGACTGGGTAACTAGACTCTAAATGTACTAGTAACACGCGACACGACACAACACAATGATCCTGCACAGAACTAAAGAAACACTGACATTAAATAGAGCAAACCAAACAAGATAACGAGCGGGGAACAGGTGATGGGAATAAGTAATAATTAACAATAAGCAGGAGAACGAGGGAGCGGGGACAAATGACAAGACACCGGAGGTACATGCCAAACACAAAAACAAGGCATGAACCTCCACACAAGGCCAGGGACTGCCAGAACTCTGCCACCCTGACATAATACAAATTAAACAAGACTTCAAGGCAGAGTCCTGACAGTAGCCCTCCCTCAAAGGACGCCACCTGGCGTCCAAAAAGGGAACACACAAGACAAGAACACATGACTGATACTAAACATGACAAGACTATGAACACATCAGACTATAAAATAACAAAAGGTGCAAAACAAAACTTATCAAACACACTGAAGTCCACAAGACACTAAAACAGGACAGTCCACGGGGGTTTGGGGCGAGGACGCAGCTGGGACTGCGCAGACCTCACTGGCTTCAGATGCTGGGTCGACTGCGCGGGCTGGGTCGACTGCGCGGGCTGCGCGGGCTGGGTGGGCTGCGCGGGCTGGGTGGGCTGCGCGGGCTGGGTCGACTGCGCGGGCTGGGTCGACTGCGCGGGCTGGATCGACTGCGCGGGCTGGGTCGACTGCGCGGGCTGCGCGGGCTGGGTCGACTGCGCGGGCTGGGTCGACTGGTGAGCAGAGACAAACCAAACGGCGGCCAAGCCAAGGATCGGACCGGACAAGGCAGCCAACTCCTTAAGGTCTGGATCGGACTTGACAGCAGCGCTCCAAAGCTCGGCAAAGAGCCGCCCACGGATCCTCCTGGTCAGCCAATCCGGGAAAGGACGTCCCACGATTGGCAGCAGAACACAAACAGGAGGTGTAGAAACCAACCCCGACACCGTTGCTGGGTTCAGTTTTGGCAGGATCATTCTGTGAGGGTTTGGCAGACAAATGAACCCAAGAGCAGACGATGTCGGGGAGGAACAGAAAACACTTTATTCGACACAGGAGCGGGAACCCACGAGGGGGTATGAAACATGAAGCATGAAACACTTGACAGATTGCACTGCGACTTGACTGGGTAACTAGACTCTAAATGTACTAGTAACACGCGACACGACACAACACAATGATCCTGCACTAGGGCTGCAGCTATCGATTCTTTTTGTAATCGATTAATCTAGCACTGAATCAATCGATTAATCGAGTAATCGGATAATTGTTTTTGTGTGTTTTTAAACAACCAAAACAAATAATGCATAACGAAAATGACTTGGCTGTAAAATGTTCAAGCATTTGGCTTTTATTTCTAAAAAAAAGAGGTATTTGGCTCCAAGAAATAAGCCTATTTATTTCAATTTTTACCCATTTAGTGTTTATAAGTGCCAGTGCCAACAATTAAACACTTTCATTTATTAATATGCACAACAGGTTTCATGCTGTAATCTAGCCCTGACATCAAAGTAAATATCTGGTTTATGTACATTTCTACACCTGCAGCATTTACCATTAGGCTTTTAACATATAATATATCATTTCTGAGGTGAGCCTATTTGCTATGGTAACAACCTGTGTGTATGCGCGCACGTGCGCCTGTGTTTCTGTGTGCACGCGTGCTGTGCGTGAGGAAGAGTGACACCCCAGTCAGACGTTCAGTTGCTTCATTGCAGTTTGGTACTGCAGAAATACATACATTACTTTTCAATAGAACGCTGCATTTGGTTTGCATCACTTGCATTGCGGTGCATTTTAGGTTAAGAATCCGTTCGAAAAATCACAACATCACGTCCCGCTCTATACAGTGAATGCATGCTGAAATTATTGTTGCGTGGCTACATAAAAGTTAAAGCATATGTGATGCATTGCGCGATCGGTCTGACTCGCGTGAGAGAGAATAACTTCCTTATGCTAAACTCCAATAAGACAGAGATTATTATTATTGAACAAAATATGTCAGATTACAAGTTGCCCATATATGATTGCACTGTGGTGCCGTTTTTTGGTACACACACCTGTAGTGCATGCGTGTGTGTCAAGGGGTTCTTTTTTAATCTACTGTCCTGCAATTTAACGTGAATACGTTTACTATTTAAAAACATCAAAGCTAAACATCATATCTAGTCAAACCGCATAACGACATCGCTACAAATACAGTATGGGATTAAAATCAGCGGAAGCTACGTTACCTTGTTTCATCGACGCTTGGTGAAACAGCAGTGGATGTTTTTAGTTCAGATGCTGAATGTAATGATCCCAAACTTTAGACAGTCTCTCTCTGCCGTTTATGGACATATTCGCTCCGCCATCGCGCCAACTAAATTCAAACTGTACCACGCGCAATGATGTGCTTCCTGAACATTGAACAACGGTCCGTGTGAATCAGATCTCGGCGCGTGTAGTGCGCGTCATAGGAATTTAACGAGGCTTCGAGGCAGAATTTTTGCCTCGAGGAATTTTTTGAATCGAGTAAATCGAGTAACTCGATGAATCGTTTCAGCCCTATCCTGCACAGAACTAAAGAAACACTGACATTAAATAGAGCAAACCAAACAAGATAACGAGCGGGGAACAGGTGATGGGAATAAGTAATAATTAACAATAAGCAGGAGAACGAGGGTGCGGGGACAAATGACAAGACACCGGAGGTACATGCCAAACACAAAAACAAGGCATGAACCTCCACACAAGGCCAGGGACTGCCAGAACTCTGCCACCATGACATAATACAAATTAAACAAGACTTCAAGGCAGAGTCCTGACAGCAGTGTGAGTCGGAGGTCAGTAATTTAAAAGCTTTTCTTTTAAGGTTTGAGATAGTTTTTCAATAATTTGTATTTCTTTTTGTATTTTCTTTTTTATTATTTTTTTCATTTGATGAATACTTGGTGTTGATTTTTAGTTTTGAATTTTGTGTTCACCCTATTCAGAATGGTTTGGTCGGCCAATTAGCACAGGCATAAGCTGCAGACCATTAGGGAATTGATCCTGGGAGAGCAACGCAACCAGGGTCTGAGCGTTGATGGATTTCCCAGTTTTTTCTAATTTGTGGGAATCTTTTTGATCGAAAAAACAGAAATAAATTGAAGTCCAAACAGGACATTTGATATAAGCAGTGGCTCCTGTGTTTAATGGGTGAGAATCCTCACAGACGTGCACTGACGCGATACACGTCTGGATCCGAACTTTACTTCCGGTTTCGTTTTTTTTTAATGGTCTGACTAGTTGCTAAACTGATCTTTTAAACAAATGCCTCGTTGAAAATAACAAATATTTTGCTTTCCTATGTAATCTGTGTCTTGTTTTTTTTGCTTGTTATATAAATAAACTACGTTTAAAGAACTTTGTTGTTATTTATTCTTAGCGGAGTTTACCGGAAGTTACGTGTGGACCACGACAGCCGCTTGTTTATGTTGTTACTGCTGAAACTGTCTATAGTGAGGACCAACTATTCAGAGAACTCATACCAATCTGTATTTATGTGATAAAGAAAAACAAATAAATCACAGATCGCTAGAGATACTACTCAAATAGTCTGTAACGAAAGGTCTAATATCGAATTTGTCATGAAGGCATCAATGGGGCTGTTTACACTTGGTATTAAGATGTGTTTTCATCGATCGGATCACAAGTGGACGAGAGAGACACATTATGTTTACACCTGGTATTTAAATCCGTCTTTTGTACACTTTCGACCGCTTCTGTGCTGAATACTATGAGGGGGTGGTCTGTGTGAGACGGTGGGCAAGTCTCTCTGCTGTCATTCAAACCCGAGCGGGAGTAATTATGAGTTTATATGGACGCAAACTAATATACTGTCGGAGTACACTGCTTGTTTAGCAAGTAAACATGCTGCACAGTGTTTTGTACATGAGTATGTAAGAGCTTTCTTTGAATTTTCAGCGCAATTGATGAGGATCGCGCAACTTTCACACGCTTTCAAAACGAAACTACGGAGATCAGCCACTTAGTTTTATCAATGAAATGCTAAAAATAGCGCTGTTCACCGAATTTTCACGCCAGAAGTCAAAAAAGACGTAAAACTTGTGTTTAATACCTCAGATTAGATAAATGGGCGGAGAGAAGGCGGTCGCGTGTGGCTGTTCGAACGCATTCAACCACATGTGCGGTCCGCAACTCCAAAGCGATCCGATCGAAAGTGGTTTCGACCACCTCTGGATGTGGTTGAAAGTGGTCGAAAGTGGACGAGCTCAAAAGTTTTGAACACCGTTTACACCTGGCATTAACGTCGTCCACTTGTGATCCGATCGACGAAAACACATGTTAATGCCAAGTGTAAACAGCCTCAATGTGCCAAAGTATTCAACGTATATATTGTATCCAAAACATTTCTTTGTTTAAAAGTATGTTCTTAACGTTGCCTGCCCATGTGGACACTTAATAGACTCACAGTTCCCACATATTTTAAACTAGATACATTATGTTTTGCATTCATGCAATATACAGCAACAGAGCTAGATGTAACACCATTTTTGATAGCACTGCGATGTTCTGAGATCCTACATTTCAATGTTCTAGTAATCTTGCCTATATATGATAATCCACAGGGGTAAGTCAGCATATACATAACATTGGTAGTAGAACACGAAATTGCCTCTTTTTTCCTATATTTTTTGCCATTATGTGGATGATTGAATGTATTAGTTTTATAAGTAAAATGGCATTGTTGGCATCTTCCACATGGGTATTTCCCAGCAGGTATAGTGTTCAGGAAATTAGAAGTTTTTATAGAAGGTATGTTCACTCGCACTAGTCTGTTGTGTAAGGTAGTTTTTCTAAATTCCACTCAAGGAGGATTTTGAAAGCAAGTTCTTAGTGAAGGGTCCATATTTAAAATGTGCCAATGTTGTTTGATGGTACCTTCTGTTGCTTTAGCTACCGGTGAGTACTGGATGGCACATATAATTCTTTTATCATCTCTCATAGTCTTCTTTTTCTCCTTCAAAAAATCTGACTGTGACACATGTGTGAAACGGGTTGATTCATCATTATTCCAAGACTCCTTATATCCCCTTTTATTATTATTTTATATATTATATATTATTATTAACGGTTTATGTATTGCCAACAGACAAATCAAGCAAAAAAGTATCACTAATAATGATGACATCATTCTAGAGTTCTGCAATCATGCTCTACTGCACAATCGGTTGCCTGTTATGGTGTCACATCATGCCAGTGCTCAAATCCGGAGACCTCTCGAAGCCGGACAACTACCGAGGCATCAGCCTGACATGCAGTATTGCGAAAAATCTACAACTGCATGATTTTAAACAGGGTCCGGCAAGCAATCGACCCTCACCTGAGAGTAAATCAGAACGACTTTCGAGAAGGGCGAACTGCTACAGCCCAGATCTTGGCACTTAGGATATTGATAGAGGAGGTGAGGAAGGACAACCTGTCTGCAGTCCTATGTTTCATAGACTTCAAAAAGGCATTTGATTCGATTCACCGAAGTACGATGATGGAGATCCTGAAAGCATACAGAATTCCTCCGAACCTACTCCGGGCAATAGAGTCCATGTTTTCAGTAACAAGGGCCAGGGTGGTGACCCCAGATGGCAACAGCGAGGAGTTTGACATCCTGGCTGGAGTTATGCAAGGAGATACACTAGCCTCCTTCCTCTTCATCATAGTCCTTGATTATGCGCTCAAGAAGGCAATCAGTGGGCGAGAGCAGGAACTTTGCTTCATGCTGACACCAAGAAATTCAAGTCGACACCCGGCAGTAGTCTTGACAGACCTTGACTATTCGGATGACATCAGTCTGCTCTCCGACAACATGGAACAAGCACAGGAACTACTACACAGGGTAGAGCTAGAGTGTGCAAAGGTTGGCCTTAGGGTAAACGCAAAGAAAACTGAGGTCTTGACCTACAACGTTCCACCAGAACATCAACCACTGATAACAGCAGGAGACCCTGTGCTGAAAGAAGTTAAGGACTTCAAATACCTGGGCGCATGGGTCAACTCAACTGAGCAAGATCTAAAAGTAAGGAAGGCATTTGCATGGAGGGCACTAAACGGCATGAGCAGTGTATGGAACTCCAACCTTTCCAGCCGAATCAAACTCAGCTTCTTCTACGCAACGGTAGAGTCCGTTCTCCTCTATGGCAGTGAATGCTGGACCCTGAATCCAACCTTAGAGAAGTCCCTGGATGGGTGCTACACCAGGATGCTGCGTCAGCAAGAGTGCGCATGTAGCCAACAACATCCTGTATGAGGGAGTACCAAGAGTGAGCAACAAGATTGCTGTGAGGACAACGAGACTTGCAGGACATTGACGAAGGCATCGAGAGCTGCCAGCCAGCAAGCTGGCGCTATGGGAACCAACACATGGCCATCGGTCAAGAGGACGTCCCACGATAACATACGTTGACATACTCAAGAGGGATGCAGGAGCCCAGAGCACCAACGAACTGGCCAGATGCATGGAGAATCGGGATGACTGGAGGCAACGATGGAAGGCTCGTCTGAGGACGACTTCTTTCTTTCTTTCTTTCTTTCTTTCTTTATAAAGCACTTTCACACAACGGTTAAGTTAGGACAAAGTGCTGTACATTATTAAAAGAAAACAGCAATAAGTATAACACAATCACTAAAATAAAATAAAATAAGAATAACAAGTAATAAAATAACAAGACATAAGACAGTTACATAATACAACATTACAAATCTTACACCATTAGATGTTTTTTGAGTCTGCATTTAAAAACTGGTAAGGAGGGTGCAGCTCTATTAGACAAAGGGAGCTTATTCCACTAAGTAGGGCCAGAGATCGCAAAAGCTCGATCGCCTCTGCGACTGAATCTGGTTCTCTGGACTAAAAGGAGACCAAGATCAGCAGACCTCAGATGTTTGTTTGGCCTATGAACACTAATTAGCTCAGAAAGGTAAGATGGTGCTTGGTTGCAGGGCCGTGCAGAGACCATTGGAGGGGCAGGTGCTCAAAGAATAAAAAGGGCACTTTGCTCGCTGACACGCAAGCACACAACTGAAACAAATAATAAAGTAATACAGAATAGAAAGACGATTTTAAGTCTAATGTTTTTCTTTGTTTTCCTTGCAAATAGAGTGAGGCAGAAAAATCTATAGACTGAGTTTTATATCTATATATTTATGCATTTGGCAGCCACTTTTATCCAAAACGACTTACAGTGCATTTCATTTTGTGTGTCAACAGTATATGCAGTTTTGAAATTATATGATATTATATATTGCATTGTGACATTAAGATATTATTACGTTTACAGGCTTGTGTTTTTGTTGTCATATTTAAAATATAATTCTATTCTATTCTAATCCTGTTCGAAATTTGTATACAAAGAGAGTAGCCAACGTATTTTAGTTTTGAATCGTGTTTGTGTTTTGTTTTTGCACACTTTGATGCCTTGATGACAGGGCAATAAAATAATGACATTCATCCCTTTCATTCATTTTTCTTTCATTCATTACCCAACATCAGCTCCCATTGCTTTTATCAAAGGCGAGTCCAGGAATCATAAACTCAATATGATACAAAAATTAAACGAGTTTTTTACCGTATTCATCGGATCTTGCTCTTCCAACAAACTCCGCGTGACAGGTGGATGACATTAGAACAGCGCGCGAGCGATTTGAAATCAAACTCCTCCGTATGATTTCCCGAATATTTCTTGCGGTACTTTGATGTCATGTGCGTTTCGGTTCTTGCATTGCTGCGTGAAGTTGAGCACACGTAAAATCTCGAGACAGCTACCTGTATGAACTCCCTTCAGAGAACGTCCCTGCCTTTGCTTCATCCATTGTTTTTATATGGGAAGAATGTTTTCTTTTCAGCGTGCGAAATGCAAGGTGTGACGTGTGATGGCCGAATGCGTGAGACTCGAGAGCCCTGTTTGCATCTAACGTTCTAGAGATGTTAATACACACAGACAGCAATAAACAAAAGCTGTGCATGCTCTCCTCACGTTGTTCAATTCAATTCAATTCAATTTTATTTATTCAATTCAATTTTATTTATATAGCGCTTTTCACAATACTCAATTGTTTCAAAGCAGCTTTACATTAATAGAAGCAGTAAAAGCACAGAAAAACGACAGATAGCATAACATAATACACAATAGCATAAGCAGTCAAATTTGCTGCGGCTATGACGCGACATTATGAGCGAGCATATTACTAATGTAACTTCGAGAAGAAGAAGCTAAGTTAAGCCCAAGCAGGCTACCTCCCCGGGGTAAAAAACCCCCTAGGAGAAAAAAACAAAAACCCCGGGTTGTTTAGCCGAGGAAATAAAAATAAAAGTCCTAGGAGGGAAAAACCCTTGGGAGATATACATGTATATACACACATATTAACGGATAAGGAGCTTAAGCGGAGATTAAGCAGAGATTAAGTGGATATTAAGCAGGTCCTGCCGGTGGTCGTTGGTCAGGCATCAGCTGGGCATCACATTGAAGGACGATCAGTAGATCAGAGGTGTGCCGACTTTCACATCTACCGGAACTGGGTCTGTTTGTCCCATTGTCCTCAGGGTCAATGGGACCCAAGGACGAGACAGGGAGAGAAAAACAAAATCATATTAGCGTAGGGGCCGTTCACATGTAATGCAAGTGTCACACAGTGATGTGGTTTAATCAGCTTGTTTCAGACAGACTAACTATTGCGGCATAATTATATTATCCACAGTTGAGGATTTTGCAAATTGGGGGCCCACTGCGACGGTATATATGGTAACTAAGGGTAACCCTTCGATTTTTAAGAGAATATTAAACCTGTCGACCCGTTTGACTAAGGCCTGTAACCCCACTTTCGTCGTTAATGCAGGTTCAGTGGCAAACGGGTCTATATTGCATACTATTTACAAGATCACGAAAAAAACGCCAACATCGCAACCTGACCATACGTGTCAACCCGTTTGACTAAGGCTGGAGGCCCCACTGTCGTCGTTAATGCAGGTTCAGTGGCAAACGGGTCTGTATGGCATACTATTCACAAGACACAAGAAAGCGCCAAAATCACAACCCGACCATACGTGCCAACCCGTTTGACTAAGGCCGGAAGCCCCACTGTCGTCGTTAATGCAGGTTCAGTGGCAAACGGGTCTGTATGGCATACTATTTGCAATACAAAGAAAGCGCCAAAATCACAACCCAACCATACGTGCCAACCCGTTTGACTAAGGCTGGAGGCCCCACTGTCGTTGTTAATGCAGGTTCAGTGGCAAACGGGTTTGTATGGTATACTATTCACAAGAACACGAAAGTTCCAAAATCGCAATCCGACTATAGGTTAAGATAAGATTTTTATTTATTTATTTGGTTGGTCTGTGTTATGACCGCGAGTGCTTTGTTCCGTACAGATAACTATTTCGAGTTAAGTACTTTTACTAGACAAATTATGCGAATGCTTTGTTGAAGAGAAAAGTTTTAAGTCTAGATTTAAAATTATCGACTGTGTCTGATTCTCGGACATCGGTTGGTAAATCATTCCAGAGCTTAGGGGCTAAGTAGGAAAATGACCTTCCACTTTTAGATACTTTTGATAGTCTAGGGATAATCAAGAGACCAGAATTTTGCGACCGTAGTGTGCGTGATGGATTGTATTCTGATAGTAATTCTCTAAGATATGAGGGTGCTAGGCCATTTAAAGCTTTGTAGGTGATTAGTGATATTTTAAATTGTATGCGATATTTAACTGGTAGCCAGTGTAAAGATGCCAGAATTGGGCTTATGCGGTCATACTTTTTAGATCGAGTAAGTACCCTTGCGGAAGCGTTTTGAACTAGCTGAAGCTTGTTTACTTGATTTGCATGGCATCCCCCGAGTAGCGAGTTACAATAGTCTATTCTAGAGGTCATAAAAGCATGGATAAGCTTCTCTGCGTCAGATGTAGACAGTATATGCCGTATTTTTGAGATATTTCTAAGATGGAAGAATGCTGTGCGGCAGACGTTGGCGATATGACTATCGAAGGACAAGTTGCTGTCGAACATCACACCTAAGTTCCTAACCGTGGAAGATGGCACCACAGTACAGCCATCTATGTGCAACTTGTAATGTGACATATTATGTTTGTAGCGATTCGGTTCAATAATAAGTATCTCTGTCTTATTGGAGTTCAGCTTAAGAAAGTTATGTGCCATCCAGTCACTAACATCGCTAAGGCAGTCTGTTAGCTTAGAAAACGTGTGTGTTTCGCTGGGATGTGAGGAGATGTAAAGCTGGGTATCATCCGCATAGCAGTGAAAACTTATGTTATGTTTCCTGATAATGTCTCCTAGAGGTAACATGTATAACGAGAACAGGATAGGACCTAAAACCGATCCCTGTGGTACACCGTATTTAACCAGGGAGTGATATGACTCTTCCTCGTTTACATAAACAAAGTGATAGCGATTGGTTAGATACGACCTAAACCAGGCTAGCGCCTGACCACTGATACCAACATAGTTTTCTAGTCTATTGAGTAAGATTGTATGATCTATTGTGTCAAAGGCTGCACTAAGGTCTAATAATATAAGAATTGAGATTTCACCACGATCGGATGTTAATAGGAGGTCATTTGTAACTCTAAGCAACGCTGTCTCTGTGCTATGGTGGGGCCTGAATCCTGATTGGAACTTTTCATATGTACTATTATTTGTCAAGAATGTGCGTAACTGGCTTGCCACTACCTTTTCTAATATTTTCGAAAGAAAAGGGAGATTTGAGATTGGTCTAAAGTTATTAAGCTTTCCCTGATCAAGCTGCGGTTTTTTAATCAGCGGTTTAATAACTGCTAGTTTGAAAGCTGTTGGAACGTATCCTATTTCTAGCGATGAGTTAAAGATATTTAGAACCGGGGTTGACACTACAGGGAATACCTCTTTAAACAGTTTTGTGGGAACGGGGTCTAATATACAGGATGATGATTTGGATGATGTAACTAGTCTAGAGAGCTCATCTATTGTAGTAGGTTTAAATGAATCAAGATGTTCGTATGGTAGTCTAGTGTTAAGTGAACTAACGGGTTGAGTGGTGGCTGCCTGGGTAGCTACGATGTTTTCCCTTATAGCCGTAATTTTGTTAGAAAAGAAGTTCATGAAGTCGTTACTATTGTGTTGAAGTTTACTATTGGTTTCTGTTTGTTCTTTATTTCTAGTCAGTTTTGCAACGGTGCTGAAGAGGAAACGAGGGTTATTATGATTCTCATTTATAAGCTTGCTAAGATAGGTAGATCTGGCGGTTTTAATAGCCTGTCTGTATTGTTTAACACTCTCTTTCCATGCTGCACGCCATACCTCTAACTTTGTGCTTCTATAATTTCTTTCCATTTTCCTAGTTGCCTTTTTGAGTGCTGCGGTGTGATGATCATACCATGGAGCTGGCGGTTTTTCTTTGATTCTCTTTTTTCGAATGGGAGCAACGGCATCCAATGTGTTAGAACAGACATTGTTTAGGTTTTCTATTACAATATCTAGATCGTCAGAGTTATCTGCTACATGTTTAATTTGGGACAGATCTGGAAGAGTGCTAATAAATCTATCTTTAGTGGTGGAAATAATTGTTCTGGCTAATCTGTAGCATGTTGTGGATTGAGTGATCCTATCTAGAAGTACAGTGTATGACACAAGGTAATGGTCAGAAACTGCATCACTCTGAGGTGATATTTTGATGTCATTAATATTGAGCCCGAGTGACAGAATTAAGTCTAATGTGTGCTTACGAGTATGCGTTGGCCCTGTCACGTTTTGTCTAATATTGAGAGAATTTAGAACATCCATAAACGCACGTCCTAGTGCATTTTGTGGGTTATCCACATGAATATTAAAATCACCAACGATAAGAGCTTTATCTACAGTGACTACAAGCTCAGACAGGAAATCTGCTATTTCTTTAAGGAAATCTGCATGGTGGCCCGGAGGTCTATAGATTGTAGCTAAGGCAAAAGAGAGCTGTTTGTGGTTACGATCGGTTATTTCCATATTTAACAACATTAGTTCGAATGATATAAATTTTACTTCAGATTTTTGGTTTACTTTAAAAATGTTGTTGTATATTGTAGCTACACCACCCCCTCTCCCCTTTAATCGAGGTTCGTGTTTATAATAATAGTCTTGTGGGGTGGATTCGTTTAAACTAATGTAGTTGTCTGCTTTAAGCCAGGTTTCTGTTAAACAGAGTGCATCTAAGTTTTGGTCTGTAACTATTTCATTGACAATAGGTTCTTTATTGGTAAGCGATCTAATGTTAAGAAGGCCGAATTTTAACATTCGAGGTTCATCTGTTAAAGTATTGTTTTCTAATTTTATATTAATCAGATTTGTACCAGATGTGGCAAGCGGTGCTCTGTATTTATTTGTTCGGGGAACAGATACAGTTGAAATGTGTTGATATTCTGGTAAGATTGACTCGAAGTGCTGGGATATAAGTGATCTTGACATATCACGGCAGCTAACAGATGGACGGTTAAGCCGATCCGTCTGTTGTCTGACTTGTACCCTGGATAGTCAGACTGTATTCGAAGTAAGACTATTGGTCAGATTTCTAGAGAGTATAGCACTTCCTTCCTGAGATGGATGGAGGCCATCTCTCTTTAGCAGGTCAGGTCTCCCCCGAAAATGCTTCCAATTGTCTATAAACCCTACGTTATGCTGAGGGCACCATTTTGACATCCAGTCGTGAAGAGACAATAATCTACTGTAAGTTTCATCCCCCCGGTAGGCGGGGAGGGGACCAGAGCATATTACATTGTCTGACATTGTTTTAGCAATTTCACATATCTCTTTAATATTATTTTTGGTGATCTCCGACTGGCGGAGTCTGGTGTCATTCGTGCCGACGTGAATAACAATTTTAGAAAACTTACGCTTAGCATTAGCCAGCACGTTAAGTTTTGATCTAATGTCTGAAGACCTGGCTCCCGGTATACAATCGACTATGGTGGCTGGTGCCTCAATGTTCGCGTTCCTAAGTATCGAATCTCCAATGACCAAGGCACTTTTAACAGACGTCGGTGTGTTGCTTAGAATATCGAACCTGTTTGAAATTACCAGGGGGGTCTTGGGTGGGCACCGGAAACGACTTTGCCGCCTGACAGTCACCCAGTTAGTCGGCCCCCTTGACTCAGATGATGGAACCGAGCTATGTGTATTACGTTTAACACTAGGCGCACCCGAAACAGTGTTTGTAGCATTAGCGGTATTAGCGTTTGTAGCATTAGCGGTATTAACGTTTGTAGCATTAGCGGTATTAGCGTTTGTAACATTAGCGGTATTAGCGTTTGTAGCATTAGCGGTATTGCTGTCATCAACTAGCGTTTGGATGCGCGCTTCTAGTTCTGCAATCTTCTCCGTCAGCCTTACTACTTCAATACACTTAGCACAAGTAAACCCCTCTGTGCTGATGGAAGAAGCTAAACTGTACATGTGGCAAGTAATGCAGGTTACAATAACAAGCGGAGTCTTACCGCTTTCATGTTGGGTGATGGCGTCTTTGGTCACCTGGACGCGGCCCGTGAAGCTACATCGCGAGGGAAGCTCACTCGCAGCACGCCCCGATCGCCTGCGGACGTCTGTAGCCAGTGTGATGTGAGGCAAGCTGAATCTGCGACGGCCGGGCAGCGGCTCCTCCACGGCTTCCCGATCGCTTTCATTCTGGGCGATGGCGTCTCCGTTCCCTCGAGCACGGTCCGTGAAGCTGCACCGCGAGGGGTGTTCGCTTTTTGCACTTCTCGGTCGCTTGTGGATGTCTGGAGCCTGGGTGAACTGGGCGCTGTACTTCGCGTAGGATCTGCGATAACCGGGTATCAACTGCTCCACAGCTTCCTGCTCAGGTGAGGACAGGTCTGAATAGCATACAGTGGATGAGTCCGCCATTAGATCGGGAAAATGGTAACTAAAACCGGCACATGTTTGTTGATGCTAGCGGGCTATATGCTAACACTGGGTGTTTAGCAGTGATAAATCGTTTCACGTGGTAGTACTGCTCAATAGTCGTCACGGTAAAGTATTCTTGAGATAAACGAATATGTTATATTATATAAATAGGAAGGTAGTCAGAAAATAGGATTTGGATGATAAACTCGACGGAGCTCTGATGCACGACGCTCACTCTGACTCTCACTCTGACGTAGTGGGACATCAGTATCAGCACAAGTTTGTTCTTGTAAAATAATAATAATAATATAACAAGCATACCGCTTCGGTTCAATGCCGGCCAATGCTCGAGGGGGATCCTCCCTGTACTGCGCACCGTGTCGTGCACGTGTTGGCGCTGCTAGGACTGTGACTGTGAGCCAGTGATCGTCCCTAAAGAGATTGTCCAATGAAAGGTCAATACGTCATCATGTGACTAATTTTATTTGCGGCTAAATTATTTTTTTTATTAATTTTAATAATAGTTAGATTGGGCAGGCCTTCACAAAAGGGCATTTAATTACAAAAAAATGCCTTGACAAAAAGGGCACTTTGGTCATCCAGGGGTAAAGGGGCAGGTGCTTGGGCACCCACCGCCCCCCCCCCCCCCCCCCTGCACGTGCCTGCTTGGTTGTGAAGGGCTTTATAAACAAAAATAAGGATTTTATAACTAATTCGTGAAATAATTGGTAGCCAATTTAAAGAGATTAAGATTGGAGAAATGTGATCGAACTTACGTCTACCTGACAACACTCTTGCAAACAGGATTTCACAACTACACTGATTTGTTTATCAAAGTCAAGGTTTTTATCAATGTAGACACCCAAATTATTAACTACAGGGGTCAAGTGAGAAGCGAGATGGCCAAAGTGAGGGGCATAGTCATCATATGTTTTAACACCAAATAAAATAATTTCAGTCTTATTTTCATTAAGCAGTAAAGACTTAGAGAGAATAAGTACATTCCAGGAGAAGAAACTCATGAGATATAATGATTTGAGAGTAAATTGTGATGTAGCAGTCTCAACAATACATCATCCCTGGACAATGCTAACATATTCCCATTATAAAACATTTTCAAATGCATTATTTTTGCAAATTACAGAAATTAAGACCTAGTGGGGGATGTATACTGCTTGTGGACAGCATGCTAATTGCTAGAAGCTAGCGGTAGGTCCGGACCGTATCTTGAGAAAGTGATAGGAGACTTGGGGGTACGTTAGCTTCGTCGGAAAAGCCGGGTCGGTAAGGCCGGTCTTGGTAAGTTTGGCAAAACACTATTACTTTGTAAGTTCATGTAGAATTGTAAAACAAAGCAGTTAAATATTTCTTTAAACTTTCGAAAAGCACGCTGCATACTGCATACTAACTAGCATAGCGGTTAGCCACCTCGTCGTTCTCAATGGCAAATGACTGCTAAAACACACACACACAAGTTCACCCACTCGACATGCACCAATTCATGGGCGGGATGATGTCAGTTTTTTTCTGCTAATAATATCTATGTAGCCTACTGTCTACAAACATGAATAATATTAGCATTACTATACATCGTTTAAAAGGTATAACTTACGGGTTTAGCATCAGTGTATGGTCTCTGTTTTGAGATACAGATGCTCTAGCATCATAAATGTTATACTTTGTGACATAAGTCCAGATGACAACATGCAAAATATAAACGTAACTTCTTACCTTTATGTTGATATAACGATCGCGAATCTATGGAAGCAGAATAAACTCAATAATAATTCACGCAAAAAACATGATGCACACACGTGTAGCAAAACTCACACGCATGAAAACTAATTCACATACACGAAAAAATATATATATTTACAAAAAACCATTCACATACACAAAATAAAAATTCATATTCATTAAATACATTTCACAAAAAAAAACAATTCATAAATGTCCGTGTACGAAAAGTTTTAAATTTTGAGTTTATCATGACTGTGAATGTATGAATCATCTTTTTCATGTGTGAATTGCTTTGGATTCGTGTGTGTTTTTTGAGAAACAGGTGCATCATTGAGTGTGGCGATTGCTGATTGGGAAATTCAGTGAGGAGGATACATACAAATAGTGCATGAGAAACAGACAGTGTTGTATAAAGTACTAGAAAGCAATACTTGAGTAAAAGTATTGTACTAGAAAAAGACTTTGGTAGAAGTGAAAGTTATCTTTTAAAATATTACTCAAGTAAAAGTCTTAAAGTATCTGATATGTACTGTACTTGAGTATCAAAAGTAATTTTCTGATATTTAATGTACTTAAGTATTTAAAGTAAAAGTAAAAAGTTTTTTTTTTAAAGCAAGCTGTTAGAACTTTGATTGTGAATGTTATTGTGGCTTTCTTATAGTAAAGCATAATCAGGGTTCCCATTATCTTCTTAATCTCAATCATCAAATAAAAATCTGTCTTTTCCAGGACTTTTCAGGCACAATTCTCTTAAGTTCAAAGAGCAAACCGCATATTTTTTGAGCTGACATCAAATAAAAAAGCAGAAATTTCACTTTTGTAACTTTCAGGTAAAAATGAAAAATAAATAATAACTTATTTCTTTCAAAACATGAGCATATTTTTGAAAAAAGTGGAGTATCCCCTTAAGTTAGCAGCTCTACTAAAACAAAACGCCAACTCGTCAAGTGAGCCGTCATCTGCAGAAGCACGGTAAAGCCAGCCGCCGCATAAACTGTGATGCACGTTTCGTGAAATTACGGTACGGATACTTGCCAAAAAACTGAGACCGACCTAGACGATTCGACTTTGTGCGGCGCGGAAAAAACTGAGTGCCGGATGACGTCAAATACCGCGAGAATGAATAGACATTAGCCTCCGTATTGTTTCTCGACCCCCTCTCGCGTTGCTTTGACGTCATACGGCACTCAGTTTTTTCCGCCCTGCATGGAGCACATTAAATTTGGACACCCACATGTGGCTCAGCTGCAGGCCCGGATTGGCCATAGAGAGGACCGGGAGAATTCCCGGTGGGCTGGTCTGTTTTTTGAAAATCAGTCCCACTCCGGCCCTGAATTTGCCCAAAGCCCTCAGTAATTTTCCTCCATGAACAGACTATCCAACATTAAATGACTACTTAATGTACTCAAATGACTAGGACTTTGCATTTAAATCAAGTCCTGTAACTTAGCTATTGAGGTGGAGAGAGACCAATAAATTTTTTGAAACTGGAGCTGTGGAAAGTTGAGATTCTCTGCTACAGACAAAGGCTGCCTCATGAGTTGTGAGTGTAGAGTGACGTTGCTTTCAGCCAATAAAATCAAACAAATACTGACATTTACTGGTGTTGATTGGTTAGGACCGTCTAAAGCCCTCCCTCAAACTAGAGCTATAGAGGGTATGCACTGACTTCACTTTTCCACATGACCACGCCGGAGCTCGCCCTGTTGAGTGGCAAACATTCGACAAAATAGTTGGTTTTAATAGCAGCTGCTGCGAAAAACGCTAGTAAAACTGACTATTATCAGCTTAAAGGTGCAATTTTTAGAAAAATCTCTTGACAGAAATGCAAAATAATGTACAAAACTACATAATCAGGGGTGTATAAAGACCTTTTATAATGAATCGTTATGCTTTTATTACCTTAGAATGAGACATTTTTATCTACATACACTGAGGGTCCCCTTATGTGGAAGTCGCCATTTTGTGACGCCATGTTTCTACAGAAGCCCTTAATGGACAAACTATTTTACTAAGTTGTCTCCGACGATGACATGTTTTTCTGGTAGCTTCTCTATGTGTTTCAAAAGCGAGGGGTGAGCAGTGGACTGAGCCGTTGGTTGCAATTTGCAACCTCACCACTAGATGCCGCTAAAATTTACACACTGCACCTTTAAATTTAATTTAGTTGGCCTTAACCGTGACTTTAACAACTTGCCAAACAACCAGTAGTCTGTAGACATTGGCATATGGCCAGACATTGCTTTTCCTGACATATATGTTTGTCTTGTCTAACACTTTTAAAATATCCTACCTTTGTAAAACACAAGGCTCATCATAATGGATGTTTTTAAATGAAGGCTCACTGCAAACTTTGCAATTACGCAGAATAAGTGTATTTATTGGTGTATTTTTATAGTTTTTATCACATGGCTACTGCTACTGATTTACTTCCCCTTTGAGTGGCAAAACATTCAACAAAATGTCTGGTTGTTCTAGCGGCGGACACAAAAATGTCAGTATAACTGACAATTATCAGCAAAAGTTTAATTTATTTGCACTTGATGGTGACCCTAGCAACTTGTCAACCCACCTGTGGTCAGTGGACGTCCATTTACTTCACCTTTCGGTGTTTTATGGCAGTCTGTAAAACGATAGATCCGAATTTTTGTTAAATCTGTTAGTACAGTCTATCGCACAACAGCTTGTTCCAATTTAGATGCGTTTCTTCTGTGTTTCCCTCCTGATTTCACACTATGTACATTGTACACAAATGCTGCCGCTCTGTCTTTTCCCACTCAGTGGGCATAACCACAGGCACTTTCGCCAAAGGTGACATCACGTGCATACCCTCTATTGAAAGATATAGCTTGCCTTAGATTGCTTTTAACCAATGTACAAATTGTAGTAAAATAAAATATGAATGATGTCTTCGACTAAATTCTGATTAGGTGGGCAGACATTTGCAATGCTTAGAGCCAGCCCTGTGAGCGACCCCACTAAGACCGTACTCACCCTCATGTTTTTCAAAGATCATGTTATTTTTCTCTCCATAAAGGTTACTTTAAAATATTTCCAGCTCCGAGCAAATATGTTCAATCAAAGTACACTAACATTAGACAAACACTGAGGACCTGGTTGCAAATAAAACCTTTAATCTGTTTTAAGATGAAGTAACCCATGATAAGGGCATGAGTCACACTGTCTTTTTGTTACATATCTGTCCTCCGTTCTATTTGCGTCTTCAGAGATTAACTGATGATCTCCAGCACTGATCTGTTAGTAAGACTCATGCCTTAAAGCACGTACATATTCGTAACTTTCAGTTTTTTCTGTTAGTTTTTTATTATATTAATCTTACGACTCTACTGTGTGGGATTGGTGGAAGTTAATAGGGTTAGGTTTGGGTGTAGAATTAGGATGAAAAACAGCGGTCTGGCTTGATAGGAACCGTACAGCTACGGCCTAAATCCCGTGAACTGTTGGGTTTAGGGGTAGAATTAGAATGAAAACAGTGCTCGTCTGGCGAGATTTCAGATTTTGCACGCAGTTGTATCCTTTCTAGCCTTCAATCCGCCACCACCATTCCTGCCCATGCTTTGTTTTTGTTTCTTAAATAGATTTGAGTAAAGTAACATTTACCCAATCACAAGTGAGCGTTATAAAGCGAATCATCTTTTACGCACACACGTCTGAATGAGCTTCAAAGTTCAAAGGATGAGAGCGGGAACAGCGCAAATCTGTCACTGTGTCTACACAAGCGATCATTTCACATGCTTCAGGTATTGCCAATTTAAATATTTAAGCACAAGACGACGTGAAACAAATTTACTCACATGCTGTTTAAAATTATGTGTGTGGCCGTGATGCTGCATCTCAAGACTTCAGAGTGCTAACTGAGTTCATATTTTCTTATGTTCATATTTTCTTGCCCTTTTGCCATCAAAACAGCCCTGACCTGTCGAGACATGGACTCCACTAGACCTTTTTATCAAAACCAGCATTCACTCTTTTAGCAATTTCAACAATTTGGCCTTTGTCAAAGTTGCCCATTTGTCCGAAATTGCGGACAAACACTTTTCCTCAAAGTTGATCTGTTAGAAGCAAGTAAAATATGCAAGTGTGAGGATCTGAGCGACTTTGACAAGGCCCAAATTGTGATGGCTAGACGACAGAGCATCTTCAAAACTGCAGCTCATGTGGGGTGTTCCCGGTCTGCAGTGGCCAGTACCTATCAAAAATGGTCCAAGGAAAAGCATTGAACCGGCGACAGGGTCCTGGGTGGCCAAGGCTCAGTGATGCACGTACGTGGGGAGCGAAGACTGGCCCGTGTGCTCCGATCCAACAGACGAGCTGCTGTAGCTGAAATTGCTAAAAAAGTGAATGCTGGTTCTGATAGAAAGGTCTAGTGGAGTTTATGCCTCGACGGGTCAGGGCTGTTTTGGTGACAAAAGGGGGATCTATACAATATTAGGGAGGTGGTCATAATGTTATGGCTGATCGGTGTGACTCAGCCCGGCCCCCCCACTTGTAAGATGCCGGCTACGCCCCCTGCCAGAGACACAACATGGCCAACTTCACATTTATTACTGTAAATAATTCATTCACAAAATGTACTGGTCCTGGATCCCCCCAGCCCCCTCCCCTTACGAAAATTATTTTTTCCAAAACAGTTAAACCAGGGTTACTGTGGTAAAACCATGGTTTTGCTAATACACCAAAAACATGGCTACTACACTTTTACCACACAAAAAAACATGTTTAAATTTCATAATGGCCCCTTACCACACCTGAAGATGTTTAAAGGAATAGTTCACAAATGAAAAATCTGTCGTCATTTACCATACTCACCCTCATGTTTTTCACAGATCATGTTATGTTTCTCTCCATAAAGGTTCCTTTTAAATATTTCCAGTTCAAAGTTCAGTAGCATTAGACAAACACTGAGGACCTGTTTGCAAATAAAACCTTTAATCAGTTTAAAGTTTGAGTAACCCACGATAAGGGCATGAGTCACAGTGTCTGCTTTTTGTTACAAATCTGTCCTCCGTTCTGAGACTGACATGAATTAAATGATAAAGTATTTAGTAGTATTTTGTTCTGTTGCACATGAGTGTAATTGTGTAATATTTCATTGAAATTTGAAAGTCTGTGGAAAGTCTTTGTGTCTACAGAAATTAACTGGTGATCTACAGGACTGATCTGTTGGTAAGACTCATATGCCTTAAAGGCCGTACATTTCCATAACTTTCTGTTTTTGTCTGTAAGCTTTAACCTTACGACTCAAATGTAAGGGATTGCTGGAAGTTGTTTAGCATTCAATAAAGAAAATGTTACATTTACTCATTATTTGAAACAAAATAAAATGTTAAAACATCATCATTTAAAATATTCATATGTTTCCATGTCAAACAGCAGATGGCGGTGTTAAAGCATTATCTTTGTGCAGCACTGATCCTAATACAGTTTGTGCCGGATCTATTGGCTGCCTCGGACAGCAGCTGTCCGGCCTTCGCTGGGGTGCCTGGTACACCTGGACACAACGGCAGCCCTGGTAGGGATGGTAGAGATGGAAGAGATGGTTTTCCTGGGCAAAAAGGGGAGAAAGGAGATCCAGGTTTATGCTATACGTTTGTTTGTTTATTGTGTATAATTTAGTTTAATGCTTTAATGATTTAGTTCTAATGCTTTAGTCATCACTCTCTGCACTGCAGGAATTGGTGCGCAGGGTCCTCCAGGCAAAATGGGACCTGCGGGTTTAATAGGCTCTAAAGGAGAAAAAGGAAATGCAGGTCCACCAGGTAAAATAAAAACACGGCAGAATTATTCAAAATGAAAAAATATTATTATGCCTGCCATTGTAAGCATTATCAAAGACAATAGACAATAACTGGACAAAGACACTTTTATGTTTGTAATGTCACTTATTCACTATATTTATACAAATTTAAATAAAAACAAATATAATATTAAATGAAGAATATGACAACTCTAACATCTATATTAAACTATATTACATTGTATATTATATTAAAGCAATATTGCTTGAGTAGGAGTGTGATTTATCTGCGTGACTGTGATTGGAACAGAGGCACAAGGCTGTGGTGCCTATAGACAGTTTCAGCAGTAACAAAAAAAACAAGCGGCTTTCGTGGAACACATGTAACTTTCCGGTAAATTCCACTAAGAATAAATAACAAAGTCCTTTTAAAGTAGTTTATTTATATAACAAGCAAAATAAACAGCACGTAGATTACCTAGGAAACCAATTTTTTTTCGACGAGGTATTTGTTCAAGAGTTCAGTTTCAGCAACTAATCAAACATTAAACAAACAGAAACCAGAAGTAAACTACCGACCAGATGTGTAATTGCGTCACCGCACATGCGTCCGAAGAAACCGACTATAAAATGAAGTACTGTCACTTAAACAATCGAAACAACAGAGGAAAGCGGTGTTGGCTATCACTTATAATTGATGTATATGTTCTAGTCTATCATAGTCCTTGTTTTAAGTGTCTTTTTAAACAAAATGTGTTTAAAAAAAACATTTGTGCAGGTGAATGTGCGAGTAAAAAAATTCCGTAGAAATTGCAGCTGGGTTGCCGGTAATTACCGTAAATTTAAATTTATGTTTTTTGCTGGCAACATTTTGTTCAGGGTTAAATAAACGTTAAACGTTTGCGGGTCTTTGTCTTTGCAGAGTAGAACTGGAAGACAGCATCAGGCAAAGCATTCTGGGAAACCAAATCTGAAGCAAAAAACAGAAAAAGGTTGATGATGATTTCTGGTTCCCAGAATGCTTTGCTTGAGGCTGTTATTGTATAGTTTTATTCTGTAAAGATAAAGACTTGTTAATATTTCAAATTTATTTAACTTTGAACAAACTCTTAAATTACCGGCAACCCAGCTGCAATAACATTGTAATTTCTACGGATTTTTTTTACAGTGTACTCGTAGGTTGCGCATTGCACTTGGAGAATGTAGTATGTAGCCCAAGAGATAATATAATGCAAATAATGCTTATGTGTGAACCAGATTCGAGAACTAGAACTGTTGTATAAGTAAGGAAAAATTGACGACAGGCCCTTGAATTATGTAAGGAATAATTGACGACGGGCCATTGAATTATAAGAAAATAATGCACACCAAGGTGGTAATGCGGCACGACGCAAAGCGGAGTGCCGTTACACCGCAGGTGTGCATTATTTTCAAATAATTCAAAGGACCGGAGTCAATTATTCCGCTTATACCACGGTTACCATAAACATTGCTCTGGTGCCTATTTTTAAGACATTTGAAAAGTTAGGTGTGCGGTTTACAGAAAAATAATCAACACCCATAGAAAATTTCTCAGCTAATCAGAATGCAGCATTCAACAGACCCGTGGTATAATCGAAAATAATGCACACCCAAGGTGGTAATGTGGCATGACGTGAAGTGGAATCCTGTTACACCGCGTGTGTGCATAATTTTTAAATAATTCAATGGACCGGAGCCAATTATTCTATTTATACCACGGTTAACACAAACATTACTCTAGTGGTTATTTTAAGACATTTGACAGGTTAGGTGTGAGGTTTACAGAAAAAAATCAACACCTGTGGAACATTTCTATCTAACCAATCAGAACAAAGCATTCAACAGGCCCGTGGTATCATATAAAATATACACTAAATTAATTTTTGACAGTAGATACAAACTCCTGCATTCTCAGAAAAAAATGACTAGGGCGATACTCTTTTAAAAGGTCCATATAGCCGCTTTCAAACTGCTTAATTCGAGTACTAATTTACATGAGTGAGTCCTGGGGCGATTTCCCAAAATGCGTGCAAAAGGAACTAATATGCAACCTTTTAGTACAATGTTGTATTTTTTTGTAAGGGTGCCACCCCAGCAACAGCTTTTGTAAATTGTACCTTTTACTTAACCCCTAAAAAATGCATATCTTAAACCCTATGCTAATTTGCACTTCTCTTGGTAAACTGTGTTGGTCATTATGGCAATGAGATTTATGCACCTGTGTTCTCTCACCTATAGTGAATTTCCACTTCTATTGTTGATTTTTTATAAGTGTGTTCTCACGCTATTTTGCCCTGTTTAGTTAATCGAGCCCTTAGAGCAAAGCGTTTTAACATGGCTGAAACGCCAGGCGCATGCCAACTGTGGGCGCTTGCCAGCGTTCCTTCAGCTGAGCGTCGTTGTTGGTTCGTTGTTGTGGTATTTGTCCTGCCCCTCCTGCTCTGTGATTGGACGGCTGACTGAAAGTGACATTGACGAGCTAAGCGTTTTTCAAAATCTGGGTGCTCAGCGCTGGTCGTGGAAAAAAAAACGCCAGCTGCTGGCGTTTTTGAAAAGCACAGCGCTTCCATGAAAAACAATTGAAAACTTACGCCAGCCACAGGCATAAATGCTTTGGTGTTCACGACCCCTTCTTCACTGTTTGTTTCTAACAGCTGCTAAATTGCATCTTTTACAGGTGGTGATGTTCAAAGCACATTAACTGCACAACAGTCAGATGTCAAATACCTTACAGAGAGACTCACTGTGGTAGAAAAAGGTAGATCAAGTAAATATGTTCAATCAAGTGAAAAGAATTGACATGGAATTTCTGAAGCTTATAAGCATTTTTTTTCTTGTTTAGTCCTAGGATTTCAGACCTTCAAGAAAGTTGGAAAGAAATATTTTGTTTCTGATGGGCTGGTGGCAAATTTTGAAAAGGCACAAAGCTTATGCTCCGACACTGGGGCTAAAATTGCCCTGCCGAGAAATGAAGATGAAAATAAAGTGCTGGTGTCAATGAACGATACACTTAAATCTTCATTTATATACATCGGTGCAACAGATAAAGAGAAAGAAGGACTTTTTGTAGATATTGATAACCAGCCGCTAACTTTTACAAAATGGAAAAAAAATGAGCCAAATGATTATAATGGGAATGAGGACTGTACAATTGCTGAAAAAAGTGGTGTATGGAATGACATAAGGTGTACTTTTGAGGCAAATGTGGTGTGTGAACTATGAATACGTTACCAGTCAGATTTTGAAATTGCGATTAATCTAATTTCCTCTTAATAATTTAGTAACAAAAACATTGAAGGCACACCTATTGGTTTTCTTATGAAATTTAATCATTTTTATAATGATATGTTGTAAATCTTAAGCCACCATAATAAAATGACCTCACAAGATTATCATCATCTTTATTATCACATCTTCTGGATTTGACGCAATTTGTCAATTTTATTGGGAATTCTACAAAAGCGACACAGTAGCTACCCCTTTAAGTACCCTGCTTAAGCCTCCCGCCCCTTGTTTTTAGGGTAGGCTGGACAGGGCCTTATGCAAAGGAGGTCGGTCACTGCTTATTCCTAAACAACCCACTTGGAAACCTTAGACAACACTGTGAAGCTGACTTGTTTTGGCAGTAGCTGGGAACACTGCAGAGCCACATCTCTTAAAGTTTTTTTAGGTGGTGGCGATTACAATATGAAATAACCGCAGGGGGTTTTACTGTATATGAAGGTTTCTGGGGTGGCTTTCTAATGAGATTGCACCGGTACAGAGATCACAGAGTTAACTCTGCTGAGGGAAAAACGTGGGCTTCGTTTTTACTCCACAGACATTACACATATTGAATCCCCTAGGGGTCACTCATATGGTCGCCAAGCCTTAGCATAGGTTTTCAAGAATCCAGCTAATGAAAGGCTGGCACCAGATGCTCCGCCACCTCTGATTGCCAAGGGCGTTACCAAATTCTACAATAGGATTTTTGGCACTAATGTAGGGAGCCTTGAAGGGAGAGCCTTGAACCTTGGGCACGTAGCCGGACCAGGGTCTCAGTGTTACACTAGAGTCAACAGGCCCGAAGTCTAGCCACGAGTTGTCGACTGAAAGCGTGTGCAGGTCCCTTGCCCTCTTATTGAAGCCAATGCAACCAGGTTTATAGTTTTCATGGACTAAAACTTGGGCATGACTGACTGCAGTGTCTGAAGGGGAGGTCTTAGAGTGGTTTCAGCACCAAGGACAAGTCTCAAGAGGGTATAGAGGGGGGCCGAGTGGATTATAGCCCCTTGCCCCCCTAAAAAAAACCAGATGACCAGGTTGGGCTGACCGAATTGACCTACCTGCTATAGGGTCATGGTGGACGGAGATTGCAGCGATATACTTAAATGGTGGAGGCGGACAGCCTCCGCTCCAACCGATGCTGCAAAAGAGATTGCATGACGCTGATCAGGCATTTCCTGGGGTCTTCTCACTGACACCACCACCGCTCGTTGAACAGGTTCCACTTCAAGGCGTAAGCTTGTCTCGCAAACGGTGCTCATGCCGAAGTGATTGTGTGCACTACCTACTGGGAATTTCCACAGGTCTGGACTCAGGTGCCATATTGTGCCCCGTCAATGAGAAATGTTTTTCATCAGGGAAATCTGCTAAGGATAGGCTGTCTCAATGAGCACAAGTTCTGGGAACCATGTCCTGTTGGTTAGGTGCCACTAGTAAGACCTGCTCCTTATCCTCCCTGACTTTGCACAGTGTCTGTGCAAGTAGGTTCACTGGGGGACCCAGTGGCCAGCTGTCCACCAGTGCCTTCCTGACGAGTGTTCCCTTGATCAGGGAGTAACAATGGTGGCAATGAGAGGTTTCTAGAGGTTTCTAGTTTTCTTCACTCTGAACTGTCTATAAGTCAGCTGGACCACCTGGGGGGTGTAGTCGCCATTCTCCCGGACATGCTCCCCACGACAGCTTGTCGGCCACATGGTTGAACGTGTCCAGGGTGAGAACAGTATAAAGCAACCTCAGATGCTTCTGACTCCACAGGAGGAGATGGCGAACGAGTTGCAACACGTGACACACTTAGTTTGCAGCACTTCGACCTCAGGCGCAGTAATATTGACAGGTGAGCGAGAGAGGGGGAGTAGTCAGGAGTGATGATGTTACTGCGTGCCAAGGTCTAAATGCTGCAAACTAAGTGCTCTTTCGCCATACAATATAGTTCTCATTTTTTATCCGCTTAGAAAATCAACACATTTAATTTTGTGCCACCATACTTACTCGTGTACCTACTCATGTAACAGTCTTTAAATAGGAAAAACATGGAAGTGTTTGGTGGCTTCTAAATTCATCCCTGTTTGGATCCTAAGGAATGAATGGGGCTAGGCTAAATGCTTACACAGGGTTGAGGTAAGAACTAAGAACAAAGTAAAATATAGAAAAACTGTGTTTTCCTTTTAGTCAGATGTCTTTGTTAGTAAATGTTTACCGACCCACATCATCTACTTTCAAAATCAGCGTACTACATTTGTATCAATAAAGTGTTACATTGTTCTGAATGTTCTCACGCTGACCTTACTGGAACTGAGACTAATAATATTCTGATCTAAATAAATGTTAGAAAGGGAGAAAGGAGATCCTGGTGTATGCCTTTTATCATCTTCATGTGCTTATTTTGTATCTTTTCTGATTAATGGCATGATGCTGGAGCAGTCTATGTTCTAAAATGTAAGTGTCAGATTAGAGAAATGAGCTTTAATCATCGCTCTCTCTCTCTCTGCAGGAATTAATGTACAGGGACCTCCAGCATAATGGGACCTGCAGGCCCTAAAGGAGAAAAAGGAAATGCAGGTCTCCCAGGTAAAAATAAAAACACAGCAAATTGGATTATTCAAAATGAAAAAATGTATTAAATGTCTGAAAGTATTATCAAACACTATACAAGACATTCACTGGAAAATATTATCTGTCAAATTTAAAATGTGACTCTTATTCACTACATTTTCTAAATTTAAATTCACACAAAAGAATTGACATTTTAGCCAAAATTAGTATGTTGTAATAATTACTAGACAGTCTAAATTTAGTAACCCCGTAAAATTACCTGGTGTTACTTGGTGGTAACATTGCAAATGTGAAGAACCAATCATCTACGAGAAAATTACTTTACGTCATGCACCTATTCTAAACGGTTGCATTTTTTTTTTTTTTTGATGATGATTACTTTTGAATGTCCTCCCTAGTAAACCCGCCTGTGTGTAGGGGTGTGACGGTTATTATATAACCGTGAGACCGACGGTTATAGGGAATGTTAATGTACGTCACCGCAGTGTTGCATTATGGGACGTGGGCGCCATGTTTAGAGGCACCGCCGACCGCTATGCCATTTAATTGTGCGTGTGTTCAGTTAAAAACTAGGTAAAATTGAAGAAGAACGGAAGAAATCGAGAAGTTGAAAGAAAAAGAGAATGGACCCTATCGGGAGAAACTAAATGCTACTGCCAAAAAACTTTTATTTGGACAAATAAACAACATAGATCCATGATTTAGCAGCCCAAGACTGGATTACAGATCCAGACGCACTACCTCCGCTTACATATCTGATAAATTACCTTGTTTTTGCAGGACTTTATTTACACTTTGCAGGAGTTTAAGAGCTATAAATCTCTTCAAGCTTAAAGTAAGATGACACTTCTTCTTTTGAAGTCTTATGACGGTTGGAAAACCAGCTATTTACTGACAATGTGTTAATACCTAACGTTACGTATCTTAATGATTCTATAAAAAAAACTTCTCCGTTGTATTCTGTGCAATGAATAAACACATGTTCATAAGATGGCACTTCTGTTTTGTCCAAGTTATTAAAACAAACAAAATGCTAAATATTTAACTAACGTTATGCTATTTAAAGACTCACAAGCAGTGGGTTTGAGCAGTTGCATTTAATAAAAAATATTTGTTACAATCGTCAAAATTAAAAAAAAATATTTCTTTTTATAACTCATGTGGTTAGGGTGATCAGAAATGAATGAACCAATCTATCAATAACTTACATTTACAAGTTAGTTTGACAGTGTTAGCATAAAAACAAGACAATTTAAGTAGTTCTGCTTTTATTAGTCACAAATTACTGAATGACTGAAAACACACTCTCGCTGATGTATGGATTTTTTTGAAAAGTAGACGTTTTTCTCCTGATTGCAGCAAGCAAACCACGCGATCCAGCGTCTTTTCGTCAGCTCCTGCACCGGCTTCCCTTGTTTTTTCCACGAATAAAAGCTGAAAAAAAGTTTTCCGTTGTCCAGTTTCCTCCCTGAACGATCGCGTGACCTGCTTGATCGAGCAGTACTGACCAAACATATCGAAGTTTATTAAAATCTCGACAGAAAATACAAAAACAACCTCCAACACATGAAATCTAATACAGCGGGATAGGACGCGTGCCTGCAGATATGGCGGATTACCCATAATGCAACACCGCGTGACGTCAACTCCACATTCCCTATAGTTGAACACCGTCATTAGAACTCTATAACCGACAAAACCGTGTTATTAAAATATTAAAAAATATATATCATAAAGAATGTTTAAATACTAATTAAAAACAATTTTCAACAGTCTGTGTTACACGCCCCACAATGTTATCACGTCACGCAATGAAAAATACAGAGCGGAGCAGACACTGACAACGCCCTGACATACAAGAGAGACCAGGGCACTTTTTGGTTACTTTTGAGATTAAACATATTAAATAAAGTCTCACCTTTCAAATCATCTCTTCCTTCTATTTATTTTATAGAATCAAATAAACATGAACGACCATAAGATGTTTTAACCGCGGAAAGGCTCCGCACCGCTTTTCAAGTTCAAATCCTCCCATGTGTATCTACTAACTCTCCTGAAAGCACATTCACTGCTAGTTGTCTTGCTGTTAATTGTAAATAAACGTAAAGCAAGTAGCTAATCAGTGTTTCGTTTATTCAAATGCTGGTTTCACAAGCAAGCATGAGCACTGAGCAGCGCGTATGCGGAGAACGTTTGCCGCGCGTGGCCATTGTGCTTTTACACCGGCTGCGTTTTCAGCGCATATGGCGCAGTTTAATAACAGTATAACAATATCAAGTTCACATTACTTTATTTTACATGCATTTATAACCAAAACCTCTTCAAGACGCGTTTTAATCCACATTGTTTTCGTGCTGTTCTGGTCCGTGTAATGACAGATAGGCCTATAGACACAATTATAGACATTAAAAGCCCATGGCACAAATCTGTTTCTCTGAAGATTATTAAGATGATAGATAGAGGATTTAATTTATGCTGGGCAGAGAGTGACAGTGCAGTCTTCTGGCAACAGTGTGTTTTTTAAATATTTAATTGCTTTCTGTAAAATTTCTCAAAGTCATTACTGTTTAAAACACACTTGGCATCACATTCATGATTTTATGGTAAAATGACACTTTCGCGTCAATCCACGAGCAACCCACGCCCCCCCCCCCCCCCAGACGGTTATGTGACATTTGACTCACGTCATAACCGTCATCACCAATTCTGAAACCGGCACACCCCTACCTGTGTGTGTGTGTGTGTGTGTGTGTGTGTGTGTGTGTGTGTGTGTGTGTGTGTGTGTGTGTCGATTAATAGACGCCTCTGTTAACTTTAGTCAGACAGGTGCATAGGGGAAGTCTATCACACAGGTGTTAACCAAGTCTAGCAGACAATCAAGAAGTAATTCAGGAGATGAACAGATGACGGACACACTGACCTCCAAGCTCAGGTTTGGCTTTCTTCAGGTTTCTAAGAATCAATAGTACTTTGAATTAATTTATTTGGTGCCTTAAAATATTCTAATAGGTGATAAATTATATTAATCTATTTTAATAAATTGTTTGCCATTACTATCAGGAAAAGAACATTACTGTAAAGTTCAAGAGTAGATTACAACATTTCAATATATGCACAAAATTTAGTACACAAAAGTATTTTGTCTGCCAGTAACATGGGATATTACATGACATAATATTTGTATTTAGGACTAAAGACAGTGGGATTGTGTGCATTTGACCAACAAAAATAAAAAGTATGACAATAGAAAGCAAATTATTATAACATTGACCTCAGGACAGAATGAGAGGTTATGTATCAAGTAATGAAATGCTTTAAATTGTGAACTGCATACAGAGACGATCCTGACCTCCCTGGGGCCCTATAAGCAAAATTCTGCTAAGGGGCCCTCCTACCTGACACGTGAGCCATGGTACCTGAACCGGGCCGTGAGCCATGACCCGTGAGCTTTGCCACACATTCACACTTGACACCCCACTGCTCTCATTACACAGACATGGGCACTATTTCAATTCAATGTATTTTAAATACGTATTTAATTACTTTAGTGTATTTTGTAATTTGTATTTTGCAGGTGTGGAAAAAATAAAATGTAGTTTGTAACATATTTTGAGGGAGTGTATTTAGAGTATTTCAAATACTTAAATACTGAAGAAAAATCACCATATGCTTATAGTTAATGATTTCGGTCTCATGTTGGCAATGGCAATGCCCAGGTTAGATGCACGGAAATCACGTGACATCCTGTAGACCGGGCTCCCTCGAAGAAGTGAATGTTTTTAACACAGTAGAAGTGGTTGCACTGCTTCTCTTAAAAACGGCATTAAGGTAAAGTGTTTTGTGGAAAAATATACAGTCTACACACACATATTGCACACTGAACGGCATTATAGAGAAAATAACTGTGCCTTATGAGGTCAATGCATTGTGTTGATCATAAAAGGAACATATGAAACAGCGCGTCTGTCGTAACTCCACTTAAATCTCCATGCTAAGCAAGCTTTCACAATATAACATCCATCTGCAGTTTTTACAAATTTTTAAACGTATTACATATGAGAAATATTGATATTCCGTATTTTGTATAAAATAATCATCAATCTTATTGTTTTTCAATGCAGCGTGATTCTACTAAGGAAAAGGCAGTACTAAGGTCAGGGCAGTAGAGTCTTGTGTGTAAAACAAACCCAAACACATTTTGATTAATATGATTAATCGTATATATTATGATTAAAATGGAATTTTGATTTTGTGACGAAAACTTTGGTCTGCTATTTTTTCCCCTTGGATTAGCCTATAGCCTATAACATTTTCTACAGTAACGTTATAAAAAAGACTTAAGATTATTGTTGGAGTATTTCTGTTTTTTCAAAATAGGGAATTTTCACGCTGATACGTAGAACTTCCGCTTTCAGCGATCTTTGTGCGGCCTCTTCCGGTGAATAACTCAATTGAAGAAATACAGATACATTTAGGGTTTAGTAATTTCTGTTAATATAGCTTTTATTGCTATAGACGTCACTAGTTCACTTTTGTAAGCGTATGGTGCTGAGATGCACCTAATGATGTTTTTGCAATGCTGTTATTGCAAATTCTTTATGTAATATAAAAACGTAATTCGTTTGTTAGGGGCCATTTTCACATAAGATGGAAAGGCATGTCTAATTAAATATAATGCCTTAATCATTAATCATATTGACTAAACATTATACTCAAAGGAAAGTTATTACCATTTTATTAGTTAATACCATTCTGTTATTAAATTATTTGTGAGACACAAAAGTTTATAGTAATACTATATATTCAATTTTATTTTATTCCTTTTATATACAGGTGCTGGTCATATAATTACAATATCATCAAAAAGTTGATTTATTTCTCTATCATTGGTAAGATAATTACAAACGTGTTAAAATAAATGTGGTGTTAGCAGCAATGCAACAGTCACTGGCCCAATTAAAATATTCAAGCACAAAAACGCAAAACAGATTGCTCACGCGTTGTTTGATAAGTTTTGTTTGTTCGCACCCCTCAACCGCAAGCCCAACACGCAAATTAAGGCTTCAGACAGCATGCAGTACAACCAAATAGTAAAGACAGCACGCAAATGACAACTGAGTTTATTTTTTCTTGCATAACATTTTAACACAAAATTATCTCAAAATGCCGTGATTATAGTAGTTAGAGTGCGGATTGGGGCCGCATTTTTCTGTCCGAGCCCGGCCCGCGCCCGAAAGGGCAGTAACCGATCCTGACCGTAACCCGACAGGCATTAAGATATGTCCGAGCCCGACACGAGCCTGAAACAGTTAAAAATCGCATTGTCACAGCAACATAAACACATTTCCGTCTCATCTTAAAATGAAACTTTTATGTTTATCATCTAACCCTCAGGCCATCCAAGAGATAGGTGACTTTGTTTCTTCAGTAGAACACAAATGTAGATTTTTAACTCCAATCGTTTCAGTCTGTCAGTTGTATAATGGAAGTGGATGTAAACAAAAATCCGATAGAGAAAAAAACATGCACAGACAAATCCAAATTAAACCCTGCGGCTCGTGACGACACATCGATGTCCTGACACGAAACGATCGGTTTGTTCGGAAACTGAACATTATTTATATAATTTTTACCTCTAATACAACACTATCCACAGAGAAACGGGAGCCCCGTATACGCCCTCATGCTATGCACCTGATACAGTAGGTGGCAGTATGGACCTATGAAGTTGTTTCGCAACCCACTACTAAACATTAGATGAATAAGAAGGTGATGTGAACGTGCATGTTTCATTTTAAGATGAACTATCTTTGGCTACCTACATATTATAATAAGCTGTTTTAAATTTCAAATGTTCAATGCCTTATTACGCCAAACCCGAACATAATTTCTAAATATCTATCCGAATGCGGCCCGGCCCGTCGAGTACCGTCGGGTCCCGTCAGACTCGAGTCGGGTATCCATCCTCTAATAGTAGTACACAATCATTTACACACTAAATAAATATGCCGGTCATAATCATTGACATCTTAATACTCGAAGGAAAGTTAATACCATTTTATTAGTTAATACCGTTTTTTTTTTTTTGTGAGAACACAAAACTTTGCAGAAATACCATATATTCAATTCTATTTTATTGCTTTATATTCTATATATAAATAAGTCCCCCATTTTCTATGGTTTCTTCTCTTGTAAAGCTGCTTTTTAACACTGCAGTGTTGTAAAAAAAGTGCCACATCATCCACTTCTAGTCGGCATTGGTGTTGTTTGTTTGACTTACAACCGCTTACAACAAAGCAGTGACATCTAGCAGCTTCGTTTCAGCCACTGTTGAACTGTGCCGGAAGTGGCCGTGCACAAAGTTGACAAGTCCCACCCACGAAAACCGATGCGTGATAATCCCCTATTGTCAGAAAGTCTTTTATTTCCTGTAGTTTTATTTTGAAATCGCATTAATATTATTTCCTTTCCGAGCGCGTCACATCTTCATTCACGACTCTGCATTCTGTGGGATGGTGGCTCTCGTGTGCGTAATCTAAGTGAAAGTAAGTTTTATTTCGAACTAAGATGCAATATTGCTATGGACCATTTCAGGAGATGTAAACACTACTGGTCCAGAGACACTTTCTGTTTCAGTTTGTAACTGTTTTTTTTTTTTTTATTTCACATATATCATTATCTTTAAGATGTTTGTTTAACTTTTTGATTCAGTTCTATATGTTCTGTTTGTTTTATTTTATCCCAACGTTTATCTAGTGTTAAAAACTGAAACAGAAAGTGCTTCTGGACCAGTGTTGTTTACATCTTTTGAAATGTTCTATAGGACTTGTTTAGATGTTGTTTACGTTCACCTGTTTTACTGTTAAGTATATTATGCGCATGGTTTAATACTTTTGCGTGTATTTCTTTAGTTAATAGGTGTCACGTGACTATGTTATTAAGCCATAGTTAGACTGGAGATTATTTCCTTTAGATTATGTCAACTTTACGCTGTATTCACGAGTGCTATATTTTTAGTTTTTGTACCCTGTAGTCTTACTGCTAAATCCTATTTAATATCTGTGTCACTTAGACACATTTAGTGTGTAGTTCAGCACGTCTTGGTCACGCGCCCTCACACGATGTATGGGGTGCAGTTGCATCCACTTCCACTAGAGGGAGGCAAAGACCACCAAATCCCTTTAGTACTTTGCTTTATTACCCTTTGTATGCCTGTATATTAGTTGTTTATTACTCTTTCCAGGTTATTTGGCTAAATAATTCTATTTCAGTATTCTGATTCAATGTTTATTATTGTATTGGATATTACTATATATATTTGCACATTTTTATTATACTTTGTACATTGTGATTGATAATATTGTATTCTTTGTTTCTTTTATAGAACACACACATACATCCCCACACACCTATAACACAACCACATACGTACATACCTATTCGTACATCAATGCCTGTACTCAAACTTCAATAATAAAGTTTTCTGAAATTATCTCTCCGTGCCCTTCTCTCTGACCGGAGCACTGTCAAAGGAAACTGTCAGACCAGTATTATCCCCTTCAGAGTGACTCACTCTATCAAAAAAAATACGGATTACTTGTATTTTATTTAAATACAGTTTTCACATCAGTATTTTGTATTTTATTTTGTTACATTTCTTGAGCCAGTATTTGTAGTTTGTAACAAAATAGTTTTTGATGTATTTGTGCCCACCTCTGTACTACTATAAATCACACTCTTAATATTTATACCATATCATGTGAATGTATAAAAGCTAAAATGGCTTGCCATACCGTATAACTGTTTATAGTATGCATAAGAGCAATACTTGATCCCTGATGGTTATTAATATTTACTGAGGGATGTGCATTCATTTTGACCTTATCATTGACATTATACCCATTCCAATGTAAATCCATTATCATGCTATTTTTGTTATGGTCCCCACACAGATGTTGCTGCTGGAAACCGCGCGTGTCATTTCGGTTATCGCGCTGCCGTTTATACCCTGTTGCCCTTGGGCGTTTTTTGACGTGAATATTCGCGCAATAAATTGTTGTGTAACAGACAGGCTAAGAGATGCACTGGCAACACTACACAGCTAATTTAGCAAGTCAGATAGAGAGAGACAGAATCACATCAACTTAACTTTACTGTTTGCTCTTGCTGACATGACATCAAACTTGAAGAGATCACAAGTTTACCTGATTGCTGTTCTCGCGTTTAACTCTCATTTTATTTCCTTTTTCTTTTTTCATGGCCAGATGGATAGCTCCGCTTCATATTGTCATCTCAGTAAACGGTAACATGCGCTATGAAACGAGGCAGGAGGAGGCGGGCCTTACGTAATTTGCGGGGCCCTATAGGGGTCTGCGTAGTACACATAGGGCCAATCGGCTCTGACTGCATAATAGGACTTAAAGTATCTTAAAAACTTTTATGATATGATTTATCATGGCTTGCAACTGAGTTAAATGCACTTTTTCCTATAAGTCGTTCGCCACCAGCGTTTTTAAAAAAGTTGCCAGCCAGCGCCAGCGTTTTTCATGATTTTCAAAAGTTTAATGCCTTCCAGAAAATGTTCTTCTTTAAATATATAAACATACAATATATCAAATGAAAGAACAGACCCTCTGCTTTCAAAAAAAAAAAAAAAAAAGATTCATCCTACCTTCAGTGGTTCTTTTGTAATCAGCTTTTGAATATGGGTAGGTTTCTGCAAAAACACCACATTTTGAGCAAAAAGCAGAGATAATTCCATGTTTGTGACGGACTTTTCATAGAGTTCCCATTCAAAGCGATCTTTAAAACAGACACGGACATGCAGCCATAGATATAAAGGCTAGATGGCTCGTCCGCGCTGCTGGCCAATTGAGTGCAACGTCCGCATTTTGGCGGCCATCTTAGGACAGGGCGCTCGCTCACTCGTAGCATTGAGTTTTAATGATGCAGGTACTTTTAAATGACCATAACTTGCTTAATTTTTTACCGATTTTCAAACGGTTTGGTTTGTTATAAACGTCAAAGATGTACCTATGACACTGCATACCTATACTAAAAATAAAAAATAAATTCATGAAACATGTTAAAGCATCCAGAATTATAGCCACGTTAATAACGTTTGTAAAAACCCAAACCGTTTGAAAATCGGTAGAAAATTGAGCAAGTTATGGTCATTTAAAAGTACCTGCACCATTAAACTAACTGCTACGCGCCCTGTCCTAAGATGGCCGCCAGGTGATGCCGTTAGGGACTCCGCCTTGAGCCATCTAGCCTTTACATATCTATGCATGCAGCTGCTTGCCAAAGGGCAATACTTCCGGGTTAAAAAAGTTGCGGAAGGGCGCCACCTAGTGGATAATAGCGGTATTGCGGAAATACGGAAATACTCGTCATTGGCCCTGTCCCAAATGGCACACTCCGGACTTTTGGTCCTCCTCAGAGTCCACACTTTGATGACATCACGTAGTCCAGACTTTAGGGACCCTTGATGCGAGGCCACGTGGGTGCACCGGAGTTGTATTTTGGGACAGACTCGAGCATCACACCGGAAATAGGTAGAGAAGTTGCCCGTCGGTGTGAACTCCTCCCTTCCGTCGCCTGATTGGTCTGATTGCACTTTCGCAAGGACTTCTGGGTTGGCAAAGTGCGCGAAGCCTGCTGCAATGCGGGCTTCGCTGAAGACCGCATCAAGGGGGCAAAGGAAGCGCTGATGAGCACACTTCAAAGCGTAAAAATGACAGATGGGACACCCTACGGACTCGTGGACTAAGCGAGAACGCGCAATTTAAGGCCACAAGACCGAAAGTCCACATGAAGTGCGCCATTTGGGACAGGGCCATTGGCGGGGAAGCGTTTTTTCTTGATTGACTAGAGATCTCGTCAATGGCGGCGAAAGAGTTAAATATCACGTGGTTTAAAATAAACCAGGGCTGTTTATTTATGCAAACTTCAAAACCTGCTAAACTGGATCTGCACCTCTCAATTGACATCAAAGTCTTGCCTGATTCTGTCTACTGCTTTGGTGTTTAATAAAGAAGTTTTGACCCTGTAAAATGAATGTTACAGTTGTTTTGGCAAAAGATCTGTTAGAAAGTTAATCTGTATAGTGAACTAGGAAGGAGTTGTACTTAATTAAACCAACATAGCAATGTCAGTGTCATGACTGATTACCAGAGATCAAATGGCCAGATACAAATGTGCACAGTATGCCCTGATAGTTGCTTTGTGGAAAACATCTGCCAAATGTGCATACATTTAATGTTGTGACGTTAAAGTTGCTGTGCTGATATTTACTTTCTTCCTGTTATAAGATAAAGTTGTTATCAACCAGACCCAACATAAATATTACAGAATGCTAAATATACAGTGATTTTCTACTAAGAAAAACTATAGACAATGTTGTATACTCTTTCACGCTCAAAAGACCTTAATAGGTAAAGACAATAATCAATTTTCTTTATTCAGGCAATGAACAGAAAAGGGAGAAGCTCAAAAACTGCAAACATGAATGTAGATTCTGAACTGTCTGGCTCTGTTGATTCTTCCCACATGGGTAATAAAACAACATCAGAGTTTTTGTGTATTCATAATAATAATATTGAAGTTGTGGTGTTTTAAGAAGTTTGAGAACAGTTCTTTTGTGTTTATTACAGATCAGAAGGTTTCCAATAAGACCTTTGCTCTCTTTGGAAACTCTACATCAGTTCAGTTTGGTAATGATAATATTTTACTGGGAGAAGAACCACCTCTTAAAGATGTAGAACTGATCAAACCTTTAAAGATTAAGATATCGGACCATCACATCTCAGTCATCAACATGATTGACTTCACCAAACTTCCCATGGGCTCTGTGGATTATCTCATTGGTCAACTAATGCATGAAAATGAAATCTCTGTCTTCATCTACGTTGTACGACTGGGCCAGTTAACAGATGCTGATAAGATGGGTCTTGAATGGCTACAGAAAGTATTTGGTGACAGAGTTTTTCAGTTTGTGATTATTCTTTTCACCTATGAGAGAGAGGAAGAGTCTGACACTATAATAGATGATCTGAAGGGGAACCAACTGGTGAAGAAATGTGGAGGAAGATATCACACCTGCAACAAAACCATGAACAACCAATCAGAGATGAGAGGACTCGTAAGCAAAACTGAAAGTCTGTTTAATGGGAATAAAGAGCAATGCTACACTGAAGAGATGTTTAACACACTTGGCCAAAGTAGGGAAAACCTGAGAAAGGGTGAGTATCAGAGTGGTCAAACCAAACATTTTCTTCTCTGATGTTTGACTAGTTTCTCCTCTAACGTTTTTTTTAACACTTTGATTTAAAGTTGACTAATTATACCACTGTGGATACAATTTTAATATAACACTCTCAGAAAAAAGGTATAAAGGTTGTCACTAGGGCAGTACCTTTTCAAAAAGTATACAGTTGTACCTAAAGGGTGCATATTGGTACCTCAAAAGTATGCATTGGTGCCTTATGGCGCTTTTCCATTGCATAGTACCCCACGAGTCAGGTCGTGGTTAGCTTTTCCATTGAGTTTAGTACCACTTCAGAATGGGAGGGATTATAGGCATGTCATCATATTGGCGCTGCCTACAACTGTGACATCATACAAAAAGTGTAAGTGAGCAAAAGAGGGAGCAGTATTTTCCATACATTCATTTATTTGTCAGTCCGCCACAAATAGATATTTGCACATCGCATTTATCATTACCTCTGTCTCACATGACTGTTTCTGTACAAACACCCATTGCATCAGTCGACGCGCTCAGCTGAGTCTCTTGGCGCTTTTCCATTGCATAGTACCCCACGGTTTAGTTTAGTTTGGGTCGGGTCAGCTCACCTCACTTTGGCGTGGTTAGCTTTTCCATTGAGTTTAGTATCACTTCGCAGTGGGAGGAATTATAGGCGTGTCGTTATATTTGCGCTGCATACGGCTGTGACATCATACAAGAGAGAGCGTCCTTGTACATTCCCAAACATTTATTTATTTATCAGTCCGCCACAAAATTAAAATTGGCCACCACAAATAGATGTTTACTTTGCACATCGCGTTTATAACTACCTATGTCTCACATGACAGTTTCTGTTCAAACACCCGTGGCGTCAGTCGACGGCTCCGCTGAGCCTCAATGAAGTTGCATTAAAGCATAAATAATACTGACGTGCACGTCGCGAATGTGCCGCCACAAAATTAAAATTGGCCACCACAAATAGAAGTTTACTTTGCACATCGCGTTTATAACTACCTCTGTCTCACATAACAGTTTCTGTTCAAACACCCGTGGCGTCTGTCGACGGCGCTCCGCTGAGCCTCAATGAAGTTGCATTAAAGCATAAATAATACTGACGTGCACGTCGCGAATGTGCCGCCACAAACTGCAAGTCTGGAAAAAACTTTTTATGTGTTCCTGATTCACAACCTGTGGATGTTTTTAATCGCTAAAAGGGTGTTTGGAAACTTAAAACAGAGCACAGATGACAACATGTTTGCTCGAGACAGCGCAAGCTAGCAGCAAGCCTTAAGCTAAAGCTAATATTTTACATAATAGGATGACGGCGCCGATGACGATTCTCTCAGACCAATCAGTGAACTCCAATGGTTACTCGTCACGTTTGGTATCAGCTCGGGTCGCTTGGAACCCCAACCGAGGTGGTACGAAAAAAAGTATCGGGTACTACGAAGTGATCCCAATGGAAAAGCTCCCAAAAGTAAGCTGACCGGCCCAAACTAAACCAAACCGTGGGGTACTATGCAATGGAAAAGTGCCATCTGAGTCTCATTGTAATACCCATGTCATACACATTTGTGTCCTCATAAACCATATACGGACTAACGGCACATCCAGGAACTTGACTATAAATTTCGTCACCGCCCCTTTTTTGGGGAAAAAACAGACCTTCCATTGACTTCCATTCAAAATAGCGGAACAAAGCAACGTTTTTACACAGCCGGCAGGCCGCGTAAATAACTTATGAAATCACTCAGATTAAACATGTTGAGCAACTATCCGTCCACCCTGCCCGCCACAGAGCGCGAAAGACACACCAACACATTTAATTTGGTCAATATAAAATAATAATGCCCCTTTCATTCTCACAGCGTCAAATTTGTGTAACAACGCCATCCAGTGATTGCTGGAAATATCGCTAAGCCAGTTAGTTGTATGGCTCGATGGAAAAGTGCACTCATTACTCTAAATATAAAGACATAATATATAAATACGAAGTAACTTTCAAATACGAAGTAAAATCATTCACTTGCTTCACTGTTGACTCGATGAGGTATGAGTAAATGTCCGGGTAAGCCACCTCTGGCCAATAGGGAGCGTTGTTACACAAACTTGACGCTCTGAGAATGAAAGGGACATGTTTTTATATTGACCAAATTAAATGTGTTAATGTATCTTTCGCGCTCTATGGCAGGCATGTAAACCTGTTCAGAGACATTCTATGACGTTGCGCCGGTTGTGCGTATACATATAAATAATTTGAATGAGTGTAAAATTAATACATATTTTTTACTTCAGCTTTTTTTTTTATAAATTGGGTAAATTATCTAGTGGATAATCGCGGTATTGCATATAACCATAAAAACTCACAGTAAACACGTTTTATTCATGCAAATGTTTTCTATTAATGACGAGATAACTTGTCAATGGCGGGGAAAGAGTTAAATGTACATATCTTTACCAAAATAGTACATATTAGGACCATTTAAAAAGGTACCTTCCCAGTGACAACTTTAGTACAACTTTTTTTTGTGTAAACTGACCTTTTGGTGATACACCCACTGTTATTAAATTACAAACCTAATTGAATTACTCACTAGTCTTGTTGAAAATATCTAGTTACACCAAGAAACTGACATTACACTTGTAGCAGATAAATAACTTTGAATAACTTTTCCCAGTGTGTATACAGTAGATTCTTTGGAAATATTATATCCCAGAAGTACTTGCATTATTAAAAAAATACATTAGAAACTAACCAAAGAAACAATAACATTCTGGTATGTTACTTCTTCTGTTTCCTTCATTCATCCAGTCTTTAACAGGCTTCATATGTATGACAGTAAACTGAGAAGTGCAGATGTTCTTCAGGTAACTGAACATGTATTGGAGTCTGATGAGTCTTGTGCCGAAGAAGAACTGGTCAAGAATTATCTACAGAAACTAATGATGATGAACTACAGAGCAAGATACATTAAAAGACAAGAAAACAAAAAACAGCATCACACACAACCAGCAAACAATGACTCACTTGAAGATGAGGGGGATTTTTTTGATATGTTCAAAGAAATGAATTTGTCTAATAAAGGAACAAGTAAATCAGACCCTGTTCACCCGATGGATGTTCAGATGGCTGTGTTTCATTGTGCTGATAGTTTCCTCAAGCAGTTGATGGTCACTAAACTCTCGCAGTGTCAGTTTGCTCTTCCTCTGCTTGTTCCTGATCCATTCTCACAAAAGATTCTGTGTCCTCTCTGGACATTCAGACAAATCAACAAGAGTTGGAAGATGAGAAATCCCGACAATGAAATCATCAGCAAAGTCCAGCCAGTGTGCAAAGCAAAAACTCCAATGGTGTCATTCTTCAGGTTTGGTTCTGTGTCTTCATCCAAGTCTCAGCTGATGAATAGTCTGATCAATGAGAAACACAACACGTTCTTCAACAGGAACTGTCAATGCAGCAGCAAAGCCAGACTGCTGATGGATGGAGTGGTGGAGATTGCCTGGTTCTGCCCCTCTGGAAAAAATACAGATACATTTAATGTATGTGTTGCATTCTGTAATCTTCATGGTGATGCAGGAGCCAACGAGGAACAACTGGAGATCATCACTAAAATGTCTTCAGTTAATGTCGTTCTTCTACAACAGCTTGACAAGAATGACAGAAGCGCAACCACAATTCAGAAGCTGTACAGGGACGACAAGCCACTTATTTTCCTTTTTAATGAGGATGACTCTGCTGTTAGTCAGATGAGGAAAGGAAAATACAAGATTGGTTTGAAAGACAGAAATCAGTCAGATGTATCTGAGGAACTCAAAAGAGCTATAAATGATTGTCTCCCATATGCAGCATCCGCTATGTTCAGACTTGAAGATTTGTCAAAACACTCAAATATCAGAGTAGATGAGGAAGATGATGAAGATTGTAAAAGAGGAAAAGAAGTAGCGCAGGAGATGATGAAAATACTTAAGAAAAAACCTCTGACAGAATTCAAAAAATCATTTCTGCCCCATCAGGGGAAACTGTGGCATCAGTGGTGTCAGAAGAACAAAGAACTTCATCGACCTGAAGGGAAGGAGACAGAACTAGTAATAAGTAGAAAACGAACAGAAATGAAGAAAACTCGAGAAGAGCAGCATGGAATTCCTATAAGTGATTTTATAGGGCTCTTTATGAAACAAATAAACTCATGTGATGCTAATTTGAATGTGTATTTTCTGAAATGGCTTAGTATCCACTTGGATGAATATACATCAGCTGATCTTTCTGCCCTACATCACAAGTATGATGAAAAGTGGTCAGCAGTCTTGGAACTGAAAGGAAAAGATGAATCTGAGAAACTCAAAGATGCACAAACAGAACTTGATAGAATATCTAAGGAACTTCAATCTGCAACATTTGGATTGGAGCACATCATGAGAGAGATCGGTCAGATATATGAATCATGGGCATCTGTAAAGGAGAACAAGGAAGGTATTCAGCCTTCTCTCCCAGGTCTTGCAGCAGAGATGATGATCTCTGGATTTCCACTGGAGCTGATGGATGGAGATGCCGCTCATGTTCCTGTCACGTGGATTACTGCGGTTCTAGATGAACTCATTCAGAAACTGGGAGACCGGAGAGTTTTTGTGATGTCAGTTTTAGGAATTCAAAGCTCGGGGAAATCCACCTTGCTGAATGCCATGTTTGGGCTTCAGTTTGCAGTCAGCGCTGGCCGGTGTACCAGAGGAGCTTTCATGCAGCTGGTCAGAGTGTCAGAAGAAATGAAAAAACACTTTGATTATATTCTGGTTGTTGATACTGAGGGTCTACGCGATGCAGAACTGGCTGAAAGATCCACAAGACATCATGACAATGAATTGGCCACATTTGTTGTGGGTCTTGGTAATCTGACATTGATCAACATCTTTGGAGAGAACTCATCTGAGATACAGGATATTCTTCAGATTGTCGTTCAAGCCTTTCTGAGGATGAAGATGGTCAAACTGAATCCCAGATGCATGTTTGTACATCAGAACGTTTCAGACGTTACAGCTGGAGAGAAAAACATGGAGGGAAGGAGAAGACTGCTGCAGAAACTGGATGAGATGACAAAACTCGCAGCCAAAGAGGAAGTTAACGATGCAGAGTGTTTCAGGGATGTCATTAATTTCGATGTACGTAATGATGTGAAGTATTTTGCACATCTATGGGAGGGCAACCCACCCATGTCACCTCCAAACCCAACCTACTGTGAAAACATTCAAGAACTAAAGGAAGCCATTATCTCACAAGCCTTAAAATCAAATGGAATGAGTCTGATACATCTACGTGAGCGAATTCATGATCTCTGGGAGGCTTTACTGAATGAACGATTTGTCTTCAGCTTCAAAAATTCTCTGGAGATTTCAACTTACAGGAGACTGGAGGCCGAATACAGCAAGTGGACCTGGATTCTTCGCAGTGCCATGATGAAAATTGAAAACAAGCTACAAAACCAAATAGAAAATGAAGCAACACATGAGCCTGAGCAAAGAGATCTTCAAAGGGAATTGAACGTGACAGGTGAGGAAGTGAAGAAGTCAATGTCAGAATTCTTTGGGAAAGACACAGATAGAGATATAATGATTCAGTGGAAAGAGTCGTTTGACATAAAAATCAAAGAGCTTCAGGAGAGCATTTTGAGAGAAACAATGAGGAAATTAAATCAGATTTTTCATCAACGAGACTTGAAGAAAAAGATAGATGCTCAGAAAACACATCACGAAAACACTCTGTTAGAAAAGAGCAAAGAACTTGCAATAAAGCTCAGAGATAGAACGAGTGATGAAGAAACTCTGAAGCCAGAGTTTGATTTGTTTTGGGAAGAATGTGTGAAGAAGATTAGCAGAGATTCTCTACCAATCAAAGACATTGACATACTGAGAGATGTGAACGAGATCCTTAGTCAGATATATGAAAGTGTCACTGTAAAGGCCTGCATAGAGAACAGTAACAACGTTTTCTTCGTTCCAACTTATTCTTGTTATGTCAAGCTGAAAAAATCCAGTGGAAATACAGTTAAAAATGTATGCACAGCAGCTAAAGAGAAGTTTGGGTCAATTCTATCTAAGGAGGATGAAGCCCAAATAGGAGACTTATTCACAGATGTCATTCAGCAAACAGAGAAGATGATTAGGTCACTTAACATTTCAAAGATGGGCTACACCATCAGCTGCATCCAACACCTCATAGATTACGTCAAGACGAGAATAACAGAATATGAGAAAGGCCCGGTGAAATATGTGTTCAAGAATGAATTCTTCATAGATCTGGTATTGTCTATATTTAAGAGAGCAAACAAGTTATTCACTGACCAACACAGAATGTTCATAGAAGCCAATGATCCTGTTCTCTATTTGATGAAGAAGAGGGGAGAATACTATAGTATTTTCCAGAAATACTGTCAAGGTGCGACATCAACAGCTATTTTTGCTGAGATCATTTGTCAGAAACTGAAAGAACCCATTGAACGGAGTGTTTACAAACACACCGCCAGAGATTTAGCAGATGAAATAAGAATAAACTGTCCGTCGCTGAACGAAAACAGATCAAATATGGAGAAACACATCATGAAGAGACTAGCAGAAGAGGAGAACTTTTCTGCATTCATTGACTACATTTACAATCCCAGAGATCATTTCAAGGATTTCATCAGAGATGAAGTTTCTCAGTACATCAGAGATGAGTTCGGTATCAGTGTTCAACCAAAATTGGACGAAAACCTAAAAGTTCTTCAGCAGACGATCATGGCAGCTGCACATGAATCTACTGAACTTGTTCAAGTGAACAGAGGAGATGTTGATTTGTGGTTGAAGTCTTTCGTGGAGAAGCTCTCAGATGTTCTGATATTCTCAGTGAATGACTTAAGCGGAGTGACACTTGATGTTGTTGATTTTAAACTCCTTGAAGACGTGATAAGAACAGAACTTCCATCTGTAATGTCTTTAATCAGCAAAGAGTTCAGCGCAGAAACATTTGATATAAAACTGGATGTTAACAGCAGAACAGATGAGATTCTGATTGATCATTTATGTCAGTGCTGCTGGGTTCAGTGTCCGTTCTGTAAAGCCATCTGTACCAACGCAATAGATAAACATGATAATGATCACAGCGTTCCTTTTCATCGAGTGAATGGAATTAATGGATTCTATAATGAAAAAACAACCAATCTTTGTACAGATTTTTGCTCAACTCTAGTGTTGAATTCTGAACGGTTTAAGTCATCAAATAAGTGGATTGCATTTAATGACTACAGAAGAGCAGGAGGAGTTTATGCAAAGTGGAGTATCAATCCTGACCTCTCTGAGCTGCCCTACTGGAAGTGGTTTGTGTGCAAATTTCAGGAAGATCTGGAAATGTACCATGGGAAAACATTTCAGGGCGATGGTGAGATTCCATTTGAATGGAGACAATATACGAAACAAGATGCTATTGAGAGTTTAGATGAATACCACAGCCCAAAACAGATTATAATAAGAGAAAATAACAAAGTTTACGTGATCAGAGAATAGAACATACAGCCAGATGTTTAATTCATTCATTGTTTATTTATAAAGCACATTTAAAACCAACCCAGGATTGACCAAAGTTCTATATGATGATCTATGAGACCAAAAAGACTGACAATCAATATAAAAAAAACATACCGCATAAAAACCCTTGGAACATCAAAGGAGTAGTTCACCAAATAATACATTTTCTGTCTTTACTTATTTACCCTTTTGTGGTTCCATACTCTGGATGAAGAATTATCATCTCCAGCTGAACTTCGCAAAGACAAAACTGCTTGCCATATAATCTGGCCCTAAGATTCACCACAATTTTTTCATTTAACTTGGTTCTTTGACCATTATGCCTTTCAGGACAGCCAGAAACCTTCAGAGACATACAAAATGTGCAGAGCAGTCGGCCTCCAGGACCAGGATTGAGAACCACTGCTCTACAACATTAGTAAAATTAGACCTTTTCTATCTGAGCATGCTACACAAGTTCTAGTCTCAGGCTCTTGTCCTGTCCCGACTGGACTACTGCAATGTGCTACTGGCTGGCCTCCCAGCCAGCACAGTCAAACCCACTCTGAAGTGGTTCTAACCTTAATAGAAAAGCTAACCAAGTCAAAGTAAAGTGAGCTGGCACGACCCGACCTGTGGGGTCTATGCAGTGGAAAGACCGCTGCCCCAGAAAGCCTCCTGCAGATGATCCACTGCAATTGCACAACTGTCTGCCGAACACAACAGTGCAGTTGGAGGGCATATGGACTACTTGTGGACCATGTCAAGTTGGGAATTGTGAGAATCACTATAATCAACCTCTATGGGAGAAAGAGTGTGATGACTAATGGTAAATCTAGTGAAGGTCACAGTGCAAAAAAGTATACAAAATAAATAAGAGAAAACAACTTAAGAAAATAGAAAAGATATTTATAAATAAGAAAAGTATTAAAAAAGCCCCAAAAACACATTATAAAACTTAATAAATAAATAAAAGGGGTTAACGTTACTGAGCCTTCACATGGCAGCCCTCTTCTGACTAATTTTACAGTACCACACAGTTCTAATGAATTTATTTTTTATTGGAATCAAAAGAATGGTTATGAACTACAGAAACCACCAACAGTAGGGAAACAATATGGGAAAGGAGAAATATGCAATTACTTGTACTTGTTTTTTTTATAACCAATTTATTTTATATATAATTGTACTTGAAATCACTCATCTATTATTCAAATATGCTTATTAGAATATTACATGGTCAAAACATTTATCCGGCACCAGTATTCATGGTTTAGGGGGAATATAATGGAGTAATGGTCATTTTAAGGACCTGACGGCCGCCATTTTGAAAATGGGGCCTTTCTTGTAGTCAAACTTTGGTAAACTTTTAGTATGTTTTTAAGTACTTCTGATACTACTGTAGTACAACCAAGAAACCTTTTGTTAGTTTTTTTTTCTCAAACCATATTTGCAGCTTACTAGTTACTACTTATGCTTTATTTTTTTCTCTACTTCAACCATAACCACCTTCTAATGCTAAACTGTATGTATGTATGTGTGCATGTTTGTATGTTTAGAGTAGAATGTGTTTAGTTCATCAATAAAGTCTGATTTGTATTAAACATGATGTTGTTTGTAGTAAATGCTCATAATCTGGAGTCACTAATCATTGAAGTGATCGCTACGTGCTCTTAAAGCTGTTGGATACATTTTAGGATGTGGCTTTAGGATCACAAGTGTGAGTTTTTTATCAAATCTGACCTTGTTCAAAAAATAGCAATGCATCAAAATCAATGTTGCTACCAATCTTTGACTCATTCCAGGGTCTAATAATAATAATCTCACATGGGAGTTCAATTTTTTTTTCTGTTAAAAAACCAATGGTTAATGTAAACAAACAGGCATTTAAAGGATTTTATGGTGATTTATGGTGATTTTATTTCTGTTCCACCATTGCCTACAATGACGCTGAATTCCCCTGTTTCAAGATGGCGGCTCTGTTTGACGCATTCGGTCCAATGAACTGCCGTAGCCAAGGCGACATCTATTGTACATATCTATGTGCTGCAGCAAGGGCTGGCGCAAAATGCGGCAGCGTCATCTCGCAACAGCACTTCCGGCGGCATCTCCAACAGCCAGGGACTTTCTCCGGCACCAGCCAGTACAGCGCCATCTCGTGTCATCTTGTAGCGGCGCACCACATACATGTTCAGCTCTTGTGCATGGGGTTAAAATAAATGTTTAATGTTTAATAAATGCGTTTGTATTAACTATGGCAACCCCTAACTGCACAAATTATGTCGGTCTTCCTGGATTTCATAAACAGCCAGTCTGTCTGTCGGTCTACTATTCTACCATGAATAACATTACAGTTAAATCAGTATGTATAATAATAACAATAATTATTAACAAGTAATAACTCAATATTATTCATTATGAAATTGTGTCACAGTTTAATTAAAGAGATTTTTTATAATAGTCAAACAAAATAAAAGCCTCTTCATGGCCGGCTTCACATTTCTTGTTGTTTCTATCATTTTCTGTACAGTGTTACTGTATTTTTACATCACTTACACTGAATTATTGTAAAATACTGACAACATGGACCAACATGTTGTGTGTTCGTCTTGAGAGTTTAAGTAGAGTTTAAACTGAACGGACTCTAAAGGCCTGGGGCCTCGTTTATAAAACATACATACGCACAGATTTTATTGTAAAGTGTGCGTACGCTAAAATCTTAAGAATAAAGGTGCTTAAAAGGTTCTTCACAGCGATGCCATAAAAGAACCTTTTTTCCTTCATACATTTTTATAATTTGAAGAACCTTTTTTCACCTGAAAAAACCTTTTGTGAGACAGAAACGTGTTCCAGATGTTAAACATACTTAGACAGAAAAGGTTTTTCTATGGCAGGTGTGTAAACTCGGTCCAGGAGGGCCGGTGTCCTGCAGAGTTTAGCTCCAACTTGCCTCAATACACCTGACAGGTTGTTTCTAGTATTCATAGTAAGACCTTAATTAGCTGCTTCGTGTGTGTTTCATTATAGTTGAAACTAAACTCTGCAGGACACCGGCCCTCCAGGAGCAGGATTGGACACCGCTGTTCTATGGCATTGTGAAGCAACTTTATTTTTAACAGTGGTAGGTACCAGAAGTAATACATTTACATTTATGCATTTGGCATACACTTTTATCCAAAGCGACTTACAATACATTACAAGGAACAAATTTTTTGTTAAGTACAAGTCATGTTAAGGTCACTTTTTTCTCTAGTAATGTTTAAAAAAGAAATAAATAAAGGGGATAAGTAATGTATGTGTGCATGTTATAATGTAATTGAGTGAACGCTGAGAGGCGTTACCATATTATATAGGCAGACATGAGTAAAAGCCAGTTCAGTTCAACCACATACAGTCTCCCTTCATTAATACATTACAGGTACCCAAGATTAACTTAACACACACAGTTTCTGCCAATCTTATGTGACCTTTAAAGCTTTAAAGGCTGCATAAAATGTTCAGCAGGATCTGCTGCTAACGTCACCACAGCACACCTTCAGAGGTTTAGTGGAGTCATGCCTTCACAACTGTTTTCGTGGCAAAAGGGAGACTGCTGAGTAAAATGAAAAACTGTCCTACCTTTTATAATATGCATAACGCTATTTTACTATATAACCATTAGAAACTCTTATAAACTTTTGTAACTTGTAGTTTGTTATTTTTATTATGTACCCCAAGTGTTATTGTAACCACTGAGTTTGAAAAATATATGCATGATAAATTACATGTTGCATGTTTTAAGAAAGACAATCATTTTGTATTAACTGTTTATTGAAATAGAGAAAAGAACATGTATGGAAAGAATAATGCATTTAACGTATAAAAGATAAACAAATGAACAAAGAGTGACTTACCATCAGATGGGATATCTTGCAGACATGTTGGAGAAGAATATAGTGAAGGTGAGCCTGAAGACGGAGAAGAAAGGAATACTGTCATATTTATGCATTTCTTTTAAAGGGGTTCCCTTGTGACGTCACCGAAGGGGAATTTGGACTTGGCAACTTGTCTATAAAATGATGAAGTTTTGACGAGTCCGACAGAAACTGGACGCAACCTCCACTTCTCCGGTCTCTGAAAGTCTGAAGCATTTTACTTTGATATAGGGTATTAGACTTTGTACTTTAAATTTTACAAAACTTATTTTTGTACTATCACTAAATTGTATTACTAAAATTGATAAATGACAAGAAAAGGTCTGCTTGCTTCTACTAGAACCTTAGCTGTAATGAATGACCCATGGAGGAAGTCTCCTGACCGATTGCTGTGAGTGTAAGTTTGCCAGATAGATGGGGATATAGTGATTATTGTACTTCTTACAGACAGGAATATCGACTATCCGAGCCTATCCTGAATAAATAAAGGCCCTGCTTCTAACTCTTAAATGAGACCCTGCAGCCCAGACCCGCCCTGCACTGCAATCCATGTGGGGTACAGGGCACAGCAAACAGGGCGCCACATCCCGAGCTAAGAAACAAGCAAACCTAATGGCAGCACTTTGGAGCGACCTAAACCTGAGGGCCTTCAGGACACAACAGTGTAAAGTGGGCACATTTTGAAAAGAACCATCTTCACGCTTCACTGCCGAAACAGTTTTAGGATATTTACATTTAGGTATTTAGCAGATGCTTTTGTCCAAAGCGAATTACAAAGATTAGGAAATAATAAAAGCGATTTGTCATAAGCAGATAATAGTAGAAAAGGTGCTTATAAAAAGATACAAGTTTTCACTATTTCGAAACAATACCTGTTGAGAGAAAAAGAACGAGTTAGTTTTGTTTTCTGTAAGGGACAAGAGAAAGAAATGCGGTCAGTGTCTATGTGAGGTATTTTTGGAAGAGATTGGAACTGGATTGCAATTCCCTACTCAACCTCTCTTGCGTTTGCAGATGCTGATGCTGACATTCACTTGCTTTTAGTGCAAACCAAACGTGTTTCAAAAGCGATTGTAACTCGTACTACACAAAATCAGATGTCAAACCGCTCGCTTCCTCTCTGCTTATTTGTGAATTTAATACATTTACTCTGTCCGCAATCTTTTCAGGCCATTTAACGGTTTCCCATGATCTTTCCATTTACTGATATTCTGCTCTTTCTCATCTGCTACTCGTTCTCACACAAGTGTACGGTAGGTGTGTTGTTTGACCAGCCGCATCGCGAGCAACTCTCACAGAAGGTATATTTGCCAAAGTCCCTTATTTAGGAAAGGCCGCATGCTTAGCACAAAAACGCAAGGAAAGACGCCATTTCATTTCAATTAACAGATTAAAATGCAACACAATGCTGTTAAATGTAAACTGTAATTGACCATAGCAACACTCTGAACACCCACAACAGGTGTCACTGATCATATTGATTGCCTGAGTTGCTGCACTCAAGTGAAGTAAACCTATGGTAAACACCAAAGGGTGATATATCCCTACCTAAAGTATCTCACAGTTTTTATAAACGGCATTATCCCTGCAAGCAAGCATACGATGGCCCTTTATGGGCCCATTTAGGGCTGCACAGGCACCTTCTCTGTCTTAAACCTAAAATTGGATTTTTACATCTTACTTGTAGAGTCCTTTTTGTACTTTAGGTTTAGATTTTGTTTCATGTAAAGTCACCATTATTGTGATCAGTGTTTGTTTAATTTGAACTTGACTCTTGCCTCTTACCTTGTTGAGTTTTTTGACTGATATAACTTGTGTGTTTAAGACATGTTGGTTATGACAGAGAAAAGACAATAGTGCAACTCTATGGTGGTGGCTTGTACATAATATCCAACATCATCAAATATAAAGCTTTTAGAAATGGTTTGTTAATTTTATTTTGAGTATTTATTAAATACTTAGCTAAAGTATCAATTTCTGTTTATTATAAAATACTACAGTAGAAGGTCTGTAAATTAAAAACACAAACATCATGAATCAGAGTATGAATCTCATCAATGGTGAGAAAGAAAATACATATTTTCATAATTTACTCATGACGCAGTGCATTCTGGGAGTCCTGGATGAGAATTGTAATTTGTTGATACCCAGCATGCATTGCAGCATAAAGCGTTTCATTTTATTGTCACCATTGTTGCAATTCATACTTGGATTCTTGATGTTTGTGTGTCTACATTATACAGTGAATAATTTTAAGTGTCAGTGCTTCAAAATTCTTCAGAAAGACAAACTGTTCATGTGAAAGAAAAGAGATGCTGTGTCATACAACGTAGTGGTATATGTAGAGATGGGCAACATTCCAAAGACGTGTGTCCCAACCAATCACCCACCCTATCATCCAACATGTAAGCCTTTCATTTTTAACCCATTTGCGCAGAGGCGATTCTAGGGTTAGAGCTTTAGGGCTCTGCTGCCACCACCCACCCTTTTTTAACACAAAAACCAATAATGTATATTGAAAAATAACTATCATTTTAACATTGGTTCAACTAACTCCAAAATCCAGATTTTTTTTTTTGAGACCTCTCAGGCATGAAAAACACGAGGAGGATATTACCTAGTGGGTCTGGGGGCATGCTCCCCCGTAAGAAAAATGTTAAAATTACATATTTTTAAGCATCAATCTGATGAGTTTTGAGATGCATTTTTTGCCAACTATTTTCTTTCAGATTAATGGCGAGCTAGCACTTTTTTTAAATTAATGCCATATTGGAGTCTCAGGACAAAAGGTGGGCTACAGCAGCAGTGCGGGTATGGTTTTATGTGAATATACAGGTTATCGTTTTAAGCCTTTGTCAAAATGACAGATCTCCTAATTTATAACTTTTACGCCTACAACATATGGTAGGTTTATTAATAGTTTGTTAATTTACAGCTTTTCTTTTAACAGTCCTTTAATTGAACCGATTCATTACCTTTACTATATGTCTATAACAAAACACTTGTGACTCCTACACTAAGGGTTAAAAACGTTATCCACTTCATATTCATCTATGTGTGACAAACAAAAAAAATATTTATTGTCTAGTTTGATACTCAGACACAACTGAAAAATAGCAGATATAAATCTAGGAATGAATAACAATTCATTTAAAAAGCCACAATTTGTTAGTGATTACACATAACTTACCGGTACTGGTAGTATACAGTAATATGTCGTTTGTTTTCACTCTGGTTCAAACGCCATGTTTTTATGACGACAGACCAGAAAAGACGCACGTGACGTCATGTTTACATGACTCCGGATTGTTAAAATGAGTCTCAAATTAACAATAAACCATACGATAAACTTTAACAACAGAGACACACGTACTGTACACAACTACACACTGGGATGCTAAAAACTGTGTGCGTCTTGGGGAAGAACATTGTAACCGGCGCTACTTCTCTCCGTTTAAGTCTATGGACGAGTCACCCAGGTACTGTGCTACTCCGCAGCTGCGGCGATCCGGCGGACTAAAATAGTCCGAAAATAAACACTTATTATAGGTATACTATGGTAATTCAGGATCAGAAAAAACACGGCTTGAAAGATTGATTAATGAGTACTCGCTGATTATAAACATAAAGTAAACATTTTGTAAGATTTGAACAAAAAAAGTTGCATCACAACACTACATAACGTCTCGGGTTACGTAGGTAACCCTGGTTCCCTGAGAAGGGAACGAGACGCTGCGTCGCCATAGCAACGCTTTGGGGAACGCCTCGGCATGACTGATCTGAAGCACGTGTAACACACAATCAATAATTTGATGATTGGATATAGGCTGGATGCAGTGCGGACCAAGGGTATAAGGCGGCATTCCACACAAACACACTCGCTACCAGTGCCGAAGCAAGTGCCTACAGGAATGCAGGGAGTATGGCATGGAGACGCAGAGCGGCGAAGACCAACCGGCCGCATTACACACGTCCTGAAGAGAGGCGCCCTTAACCTTAGGCCTTAGAGGCAGCCATACCCCGGGTAGAGTGGGCCCTCACAGCGACAGGTGAGGGTAAGCCCTGATGTTCATAAGCCAGTGAGATAGCATCTACTATCCATCTGCTCAAAGTCTGCTTGGTCGCCGGTAAACCTTTTCTTGGTGAACCAAAGCACACAAATAGCTGCTCGGACTTCCTCCGCTGAGCAGTCCTGTGAACGTATGTGTCCAGTGCTCGCACGGGACACACCAAATTCAGCTTTTCTTGGTCTGCGCTCCTGAAGGGGGGAGGACAAAGGGCCTGTAGAACAATGGGCCTCGGCACATTGTTCAGCACCTTGGGAATATAACCTGGCTTCGGGTGTAAAAAAGCCTTAGCCATCCAAGGTGCAAACTCCAGACATGATGGGGATACTGACAGGGCCTGAAGGTCCCCCACTCGCTTTAAAGAGGTAATAGCAGAAGGAACACAGTCTAAAAGGCCAGAAACCTATCTGGCAAAGTCTCGAATGGAGCAGACGAGAGCCATTCCAGCATGACTGGTAGGTCCCAAGATGGCACCCTTGTGCAGCTAACACGTCGCAACCTGCGAGTGCCACAAAGAAAGCGAGCCAGTAACGGGTGTCTACCCAGTGATGAGCCTTCCACCGAAGTATGGTAGGCAGAAACTACTGCTGTTTAACCTTGGTGAAAGGAGTAAACTCATCAGAGAAACGCTCCGGCAGAAACCTCAGCACTACGTCGACAGGCAGTTATAACAGGGTCTGTCAGATGAGCTGAACATTTCCCACTTAAGGGAATAAAGTTTCCCCGTGGAGGGATAGACACAACCACGGGGGAAAGCATACAGACGTAGCCTCGGCCACGCCTGTACCATGGAAAACCACAGTGGGCAAAGTGTGGTGTCCTGGGATGCAAACAGATCTACCTCTGCGCGTCCTAACCTTTTCCAGAAGTTTCCACTCCCACCAGAGATGTCTGTTGTCTCGAAGGGGCATCTGCCACATTCAGGTGGCCTTGTATGTAGACTGCCATAACTGGGTCCTGGCAGGCGAGGAGCCCCGCGGAATTTTACTGGGCAAAATTCCAAAGACATGTATGGCCCGACCAACCAGCCTGTCATTAAATGTGTAAGCCGGGTACTCCCGGGTGCTGCCATTAGATTTGCTTGTTTCCTAGCTCGGGATGCAGGACCCTGGGGGGAACTGCGGCCCCTGCCTGCCATCCACGTCGCTAGTCCCGGCCAGGGCGCTGCATCCCAAGCTAGGAAACAAGCAAATCTAATGGCAGCACCCGGGAGCAACCTAAACCCGAGGGCCTTATGGGCACAACGGCGGTCAGTGTAAGGCTCACCTTTGCCCTTGACTGCTGGGGCTACACTGCTATGGAACTATGCCCATCTCTCGTACGCCGATGACTTAAAAGTGGAACTACTCACGGCGGGCGGTGCGTCTTCAGCGTCATCAATGGGTCCTGACATGCGAGGTGCCCCGCGGGAGTCTTTGTTCGTTGGATCCTCCGCCGTGCAGCGTCTCAGCAGAGCAACCCGACTCCCTGTGAAAGAAACAATGTGCTGCGTCGTGGTGTCGACGCAGTGGTACGTCCAGAGATGGGCAAAATTCCAAAGACATGTATGGCCTGACCAACCAACCACCCTGTCATTAAATGTGTAAGCCGGGTGCTCCTGGGTGCTGCCATTAGATTTGATTGTTTCCTAGCTCAAGATGCAGGACCCTGGGGGGAACTGCGGCCCCTGCCTCCCCTCCAACACTCCTAGTTCCGCCCAGGGCGCTGCATCCCGAGCTAGGAAACAAGCAAATCTAATGGCCGCACCCGGGAGCGACCTAAACCCGAGGGCCTTATGGGCAAAACAGCGGTCAGTGTTAGGCTCACCTTTGCTCTTGACTGCCGGAGCAGTTTTAGGGTATTTCAAAACGGGCTACATTGTTATAGAACTATGCCCATCTCTCGTGCGCCGACGACTTAAAAGTGGAATTACTCACAGCGGGCGGTGCGTCTTCAGCGTCATAACTTGGTCCTGGCAGGCGAGGAGCCCTGCGGTAGTCTTTGTTCATGGGATCCTCCGCCGCGCAGTGTCCCAGCACGCAACCCGGCTCCCTGTGAAAGAAACAAGGTGCTGCGTCATGGTGTCGATACATCGACACCACAACGCAGTGGTATGTCCAGAGATGGGCAAAATTCCAAATACATGTATGGCCCGACCAACCAACCACCCTGTCATTAAATGTGTAAGCCGGGTGTTCCTGGGTGCTGCCATTAGATTTGCTTGTTTCCTAGCTCAGGATGAAGGACCCTGGGGGGAACTGCGACCCCTGCCTGCCCTCCAACTTCGCTAGTCCCAGCCAGGGCGCTGCATCCCGAGCTAGGAAACAAGGAAATCTAATGGCAGCACCGGGAAGCGACCTAAACCCGAGGGCCTTATGGGCACAACGGCGATCAGTGTAAGGCTCACCTTTGCCCTTAACTTCTGGGGCTATACTGTTATGGAACCATGCCCATCTCTCGTGTGCTGACGACTTAAAAGAAGAACTACTCACGGCGGGCGGTGCATCTTCACCGTCATAACTGGGTCCTAGCAGGCGAGGAGCTCCGTGGGAGTCTTTCTTCGTGGGATCCTCCGCCTCGCAGTGTCTCAGCACGCAACCCGGCTCCCTGTGAAAGAAAAAAGGCGCTGCGTCATGGTGTCAATACATCGACACCACGACGCAGTGGTGTGTCCAGAGATGGGCAAAATTCCAAAGACATGTATGGCCCGACCAACCAACCAGCCTGTCATTAAATGTGTAAGCCGAGTGCTGCCAATATATTTGCTTGTTTCCTAGCTCGGGATGCAGGACCCTGGGGGGAACTTCGGCCCCTGCCTGCCCTCCAACGCCGCTAGTCCCGGCCAGGGCGCTGCATCCTGAGCTAGGAAACAAGCCAATCTAATGGCAGCACCCGGGAGTGACCTAAACCCGAGGTCCTTATGGGCACAACGGCGGTCAGTGTAAGGCTCACCTTTGCCATTGAACGCCGGAGAGGTTTTAGGGTATTTAAAAACGGGCTACATTGTCATGGAACTATGGCCATCTCTTATGCGCAGACGACTTAAAAGTGGAACTACTCACGGTGTGCAGTGCGTCTTCAGCGTCATCAATGGGTCCTGGCATGCGAGGAGCCCCGCAGGAGTCTTTGTTTGTTGGATCCTCCGCCGCGCAGCGTCTCAGCACGCAACCCGGCTCCCTGTGAAATAAACAAGACGCTGCGTCATGGTGTCGATACATCGACATCACGAGGCAGTGGTATGTCCAGAGATGGACAAAATTCCAAAGACATATATGGCCCGACCAACCAACCACCCTGTCATTAAATGTGTAAGCCGTGTGCTCCTGGGTGCTGCCATTAGATTTGCTTGTTTCTTAGCTCAGGATGAAGGACCCTGGGGGAACTGCGACCCCTGCCTGCCCTCCAACGCCGCTAGTCCCGGCCAGGGCGCTGCATCCCGAGCTAGAAAACAAGCAAATCTAATGGCAGCACTCGGGAGCGACCTAAACCCGAGGGCCTTATGGGCACAACGGCGGTCAGTGCCCGGAGCAGTTTTAGGGTATTTAAAAAACGGGCTACATTATCATGGAACTATGCCCATCTCTCGTGCGCCGACGACGTGGAACCACTCACGGCGGGCCATGTGTCTTCAGCCTCATCACTGTGTCCTGGCAGGCGAGGAGCCCCTCGGGAGTCTTTGTTCATCAGATTCTCTGCCGCGCAGCGTCTCAGCCGCGCAATCCGGCTCCCTGTTATAAAAACACAGTGGTTTGTCCAGAGATGGGCAACATTCCAAAGACATGTATCGCCCAACCAGCCACCTTCTCCTCAAATGTCTCAGCACTTCGTTTTTAAAAGAAAGAGTGCGGCCTAATGGTTATTTTTTTCGGGTGCCTCTTAGACAAAGTATAACAATCTCTAAAAGAAAAGCCATGCCGTTTCACCACATAATTAGTGAAAGCGCGAATGTAAAACAAGGGGCTTATCATTACACACTTTTGTGTTTCAAAAGCAGAATTATTAAATAATTTTAATAAATGAAATGGAAAGTTAAAGGAAGTGGTTTGTTGTCGTTGAGTGATCCATTAAAAACAATTAAATACTTCAAGATTTATTAAGCATATAAAATATAGAAATAAAAGGAAGCGCTCTGTGGTCACTGGTCAGACGTTGCCTGGGCATCAAAAAAAAGGAAGGTGGTCAGTGGACACTGGTCAGATATCGGCTGGACATCACGATGATGGTTTGAAGAGCTTCACGGCAGCAGGAACTGGATCTGTTAGTCTCAGGTTCGAGGACTAGACAGGGAGAGAGAAACAAAATCCTATTAGCGTAGGGGCCACTCACTTAAAATACAGTATCATGGATGAAAGTGTGCTCAGTTCCGTACAAGCATACTCTTTTCATGCGTAAAAGAGATTTGTTAAAGAGAAATGTCTTTAGTTTAGATTTAAATTTATAGACTGTGTCTGTTTCTCCATTTTTGGGGAAAAAATCCTTCCAGAGCTTGGGGACCAAGTAAAAAAATGCATTTACCACATTTAGACACTTTTGGTATTCTAGGGTTAATTAAGTGACCAGAATTATGCAACTGCAGCGTATGCGATGGATTGCATTCTGATATTATTTCTCAAAATATCTCAAATTCACTGTGAGACACAAACATTTCAGCTGGTTCACACGCTTACATGCCACACCTTGTATTTCTCATGCTGAGAAGTACAGTACGAGAGAACCTTTCCTGCTATATGCAATTAATGGATGAGGCACAAGCTTATGCAGGGTAGTTTTGTCAAGTTCAGTTTTTTCCAACAACAGCCAACATCAGAGTTCCTGCGAGAAATCTTACGGAGGAGGCTAATTTCAAATGGGTCTTGCGGTAGTTGGAAGAGCAAGATCCGATGAATGTGGTAGATTTTACCCTTTTTTAAAAGCATTTTGATTGTATGATTCCTGGATGAAAACACTGAAAGCACATGTTAGGGGAATAAAGCCAAATTCTTAAATAATACTTAATACGTAAAGTGGTTTGTGTAACACTTCACAATTCAATTTTCAGACCATACCACGTAAATGCAGAAATAAAAAAATGAAACTAAAAGTTACATTTTCTCTCCTTTTTTGTATACAAATTAGGGATGTCAAAATATGCAATTTCCCATATTCGATGATCATTTAAATTAACGATCAATCAATCGAATAATCGTTAAGAGTAATAGTGCAATAAGCCATTCCCAGCCAACATTGACATGTGGGCCCCACGTGGGTCCCATCTGGGCAGCATGGGTTACATGTGGGCATAGGCTTCACATGGGCAATATATGTGGGTCCCATGTGGGTTTCCTATGTGGGCCCCATATGGGTTTGCCCATGTGGGATAATAATGTGGGCCCCTCATGGCACCTATGTGGGCAAAACATTTTTATGCTTGAAATACATCTTTATACATTTACAATCTTAAAATAATAACTTTTGGTTGATTGTCACTTTTAAACAAATAGCTAATAATATAACAGATATGATTTTATCAGTATAAAACATTTTAAATAAAAATGCATTATTTTTTACATTTAATTAACATTGATATGTGGGCCCCACATGGGTCCCATATGGGCAACATGGGTTTCATGTGGCCATGGGCTTAACATGGGCAATATATATGGGTCCCTTGTGGGTTGACTATGTGGGTCCCATGTGGGTTTCCCTATGTGGGCCCCATATAGGTTTGCCCATGTGGGATAATAATGTGGGGCCCTCATGGTACCTATGTGGGCAAAACATTTTATGCTTAAAATACATTTTATATACATTTAAACTCTTAAAATTATTACTTTTGGTTTATAGTCACTTTTATACAAAGAGCAAATAATATCACAGATAGGATATCATCAGTATAAAACATTTTAAATAAAAATGCATTATTGTTAACATTTATTTGTGATATTTGTAATGTTTACCTGCCAATTATTAATTTTAATTTGCACAGCTGAGCATGAGTGAAAATAAGAAATGTCAGAAAGTTCATCAGTTTGATAAGTGTGTTAATTAAAGAAATGTTTCAAACATTCTGAAAGGAGTCTGATTAGTGGAGTCAGGTGTTTCATATAAGGAGACCTCATTACGATCTGCTCACTGCAACGACACATTACGCTTGACAAAGTAGTCCTGCTTCAAATGTTTTTAATTGTGATTTTTATCACATAATAAAATATCATATTTTAAATAATCTTTGCTAAAATAGGCAGACTTTTAAAATTACAACTATAAAGATGATAAACATTTAAACTACAAGAATTTCCGCTCAGGCGCAAGGATAGGGTTTCTATCGGAGCAGCAGGAGTCTCTCACAACTGTTACACTTGTAATTTATCCTGAGTTGTGTTTTTAGAAAATGTAATACTACGGTACAAGTTCACGGACTGCACAGGGATGAATCAAAGCAAATGTGCAAGGACATTTAATGAGTTTGGCTGTGGATGCTTTGGAAGTTCTTCATAAAACGTTTGAGCAAAGATTAATTGATGATCAGAAGACCATCTCCAGAACAGTGAGCAATGTTTGTGTTTTTTTTTTTGAGTTCGAAGTATTTTAAGAGTTTGACTTCTTTTAATGCTTATTTTAAGTGTTATGTTAAATTGTTAGTCATTACCTGCCTTAGCAGTTTTGAAATGTTCATGATTATTTTAGCATTGTATTGTTATAAATTGACAATAAAGTATTTTGATATATTGAACCTTTACAGTTTTTTTATTTGATTTCTGATATTGCACCTCCTTCATGTTTTGTGATGTTACAGATGAATGAACTCTTGAATATTTATGCTGAAATCTGATATTTACCGAACTGAAATGATTTGCTTTTATCGGTTTTCAATTTAAAGTAAATTACAATTAAGCATTAAAAGTATACTTATTTCATAATAAGGGACCAGTCCAGTACCCATTAAAAATCCATTCTGGGCGCTGATATGTAACGTGGGCTTCATTACATGGGTGCAATATGGGCCCTATGTGTGTTGCCCACGTGGGCCCCACATAGGCCCCACTCAGGCCCCACTCAGTTTCTATATCAAATTCATGTGGGCAACCCAGGTGGGGCCACAGTGGAACCCATGGACAAACCCATGTACAGCCCACATTGGAAGCCCATATGGGGCCCATATAGGGCCCACATGGGCCCCATGTGTGTTGCCCAGCTGGGGCCCACATAAGCCCCACTCAGTTTCTATATCAAATTCATGTGGGCAACCCACGTGGGGCCATAGTGGAACCCATGGACAAACCCATATAGGGCCCACATAGGAAGCCCATATGGGGCCCACATGGGCCCCACCTTGCAATGTTGGCTGGGATTACAGCAGTGACATATAGCCAATGACATAAAAGTGTGCGTAAAAATGCCAGCTTCCTCACGCAAATTAAAAGTTTTTATTTTGTCTAAATAACATGCTACTGGGATTGTAAAATGAGTCAATGTAGTTGGTGTTTTGATAAAAATCATCAATTGAATCTCGTAATGAAATATAATGACTAATAGACACAGTAAACTCCGCCTCATAACGGGCACTCCGACTCCGCACAGTCGGATGAAAGTCCGTGCGTCCATGACAAAATAAGTTTTCATTATCATCAAGTGTTATTTTTTTAGTTGTTCACCTTGCTTTCTGAGTCATCGCTTGTTGTAATTATATCCAAGAAGCACACAAAGGGCACTTTTCCCGTCGTCACCTCAGCTTTAGACCTGCGCCGTACTTTCAGCAAAGATGCTTTTATTATGAAGATTTCAAGCTTCCATTAGAAAATCCGTTTAGCGTGTAGCGCCTCAGCCAGTAATGATGATGATCAATGATATATGTTGCGGGCGTTCAGAGTGTAACGACAGTCAGTTACAGTTTATATTTAACAGTTTCTTGCCAGAATGTAAGTTTTACATTTTAATCTGTTTATTAAAAACGGCTTCTGGTCTCCTTCCCTGTGTGAAGCAGCGTTAGCAGCGTTGCTATGCTAATCTTGCAGGCTTCCCTGAAGAGGGTCTTTGCTTTCAGTATCCTAACTGTGTTTAGATTTTCGGCATCGGAACCTCTCAGATCCACTGCGGATGCCATTTTGTTGCGTTAGCAGCCAGCCTCGTCTCGAATGAGGTTATAAAGCCCAAGTGAGTGTTTGGCATCAAGCATCGTTGTGATCATGGCTAGTTTAACTTATTCGCGCTTGTTTAATTTTTTCACCAGGGCTGCGTTCAGCCCCGACAAAACGTTGCACAACGTTGCACAATGTTTATTAAACAGAAACGGCGATGTGTTGAACGCCCTGTTGTGATGACGCAAGAGTTGCAACTACGGTAGCTGAGAGGCCATTCTTTGTGTTCTTTTTTAAATGTTTCTGAAGCCTGATGAAATCGTTATAAATGTGTGTTTAATACTGTAAAAGACCCTCAATGTTATAGTCACTGACCTTGCCGTCCAGAATGAACGACAACATTCCAACTTGAACCCATTGAGCGAGCTGTCTCTTTACTACCGCGTGGTTTTATACATCTTGCCGCTGATTGGGCCGACATTTCTGACACACCCACCAAACAAGAGAAAACGCTTCTAAAACCTGTTGCATTCCGTTGCACACCGTTTCCAGGGAACATGTCGTTCAACCCGGAAACCGTAGCAGAACGTTGTGCACCGGTGTGAGATTGAACGTGCCCCAGCTGTGTATGTGCTTTGCGCAGGCGCCGAACACACGTGCTTGCTTTGTCGACAATCGTTAATTTTTATCGATTTAATTCTTATCGACAATTAATCAAAGATCGATTAATTGTTAACATCCCTATTACAAATGAAAACTAGGCGATTTTCTTTTTTGGTAATTTTCATTTATCTGTTTGCTGTGGGTCGTACATTACCTGGGGTAGGACTCACAATCTTTCTGTGATATTTTATCGTAATGATAGTTATAAGCGCACATATAAAGTATCCACAACCCGTCAGTATTGCGATTGATCTAGATCACTCTTTTAAAACATGTCTAGTAACAGCCAAGGTACATTAAATATATCATAGGAAATGCATGTGATCGTCTCCCTGTCAGTACTGCACTACATTGTTCTGATTAATCAAGATTAATCAACACTGATCCTGGACATGTTTTAAAAGAGTGATCAGGATCAATCCCAAAACTAACAGCCGTGTACCATTCATATTTATTCTTATTACAATCATTACGGTAAAATATCACCAAAAAAATTGTGCGTCATACCCTCGCTAATGTACGGCCCACAGCAAACAGATAAATGAAAAATACAAAAAAAATCGCCTAGTTTTCATTTGTTTACATTTTTAATTTCTTAAATTACAATTTAGTAAAAGTAAAACAAATAAAGGAGAAAAAAATGACAATTATTCAATTACAAGTTTATCCAGAAAAATTGAAAAATTAACTCTTAGTTTCAATTTTTTGTTTGCATTTACATTGTATGGTCTGAAAATTGAATTGTGAAGTATTACGCGGACCTTAAGTGCTCTATTGTACAAATTTTGTACTAAATATAGTCTACAAAAAATTATTCTTTGGTACATGAATATGAACTAAAATGCTAAAATGTATTTTAAAAAAATTTATTTAGGTACCACTTGTAGTAAATTTGAACCTTTCTTTGTATGACAGATGGGGAACTTTACAAGTTTACTACAAGTGGTATACATTTTTGTAATACAACAGATATAAGGCCAGATTTAACTAGCATGAGAGCGCAATTACAAAAAAGCACCAATGGAAGTGGTAATATCTGTAGGTTATTTACTAAAAAAGCTAATTAAATGATACAGGCGCAACAGCAGATTTTCATAATGACCAAAGCTACTAAGAGCAGCACAAATTAGTTCAGGGTCGCAAATAAGCAGAACTGATCTTGAGTTTAGCACCACGGACATCACAGCGGAAAAATTTAAGGTAGTACTAAGTACTTTCTTATACATTGTATCAAGTCAATAACACATAGGGGGGAGCAGGGGCAAAAATACAATATTTTGAGAAAATGAAATTTTAATAAATAATGTTTTAGACAGATATATTTTTGCTTTGGTCAATAACTCACAAGTGTGGTCTATCAATATCTGGGGCCTCATTTATAAAAGTGCGACGTAGGAACTATCCTACATTTCATCTTAGACCATTTCTGAAATGATCGTAAGTGTGATTCATTGAAAAGGAGCTTACGCACAAAAAACCGTGCGTACGCCTCTTTTCCAGATGTGCGGTTTATAAATCACAAATGATCTTAAAGTTGTGCGCAGCTGAATGCTCTTAGAACTCCGCCTTCTAAACGCCCCTAATTTAATTCATTAGCATATAAATATTACATTTTCAAAGGCCAAATTCTCTGACTGCTACAATGGCGAGTGGTAAGAAAACATATTTGTTGTCGTTTGCTTAAGTTTTTAATATTTCTAAATTATAACATGGAAACCTTATTGACATCACTCAAGTTAAGGCGATTATTAGTGGATCTTCCGTTCACGAGTTTCAATTAAATATTTTACACGTAATATTTGTGTCTTTAAAGTTTGGTTTCAGTTTGCCATGCCTCCTGCGCGGCGGTGTTAAAATAAGATATTTTCGGCTTTAAAATTCAAAGATCGTATCTTAAACTGTCGGAATATATTCCATATGGATTCATTTGGATTTACAGATGTTTAACATTAAAATCGATGCATGGGAATAATTTATATAAATTTTTTAAAATACCCATCACTCTTAAATGTCGCATGTCCCTTATTGTAGGATATATCGAGGCTTCACAATTAAGTTCATTTCACGTCGTTTTAATCATTAAATTCGATCGGTTTTACTTTCATTCAATAAAGCACATGTTCTGTAACATTTACATGTGCGTTAAACACCGCGAAACAATTTTGCTATATTTTTAAATATTTTTTGAAAAGATGACGAACTAGAAAATTGTTTCATGAACATATAGCGTGGGCGCCATCTTTTTGCATTAGAATAGGCATACATTTTAAAATATCAAAATAGGCCAACATATTTTGTTTTAAAATATATTCTAAAACCTGGTTAAATTATTTTGGAGTAGAATGCCTTTCCGCATTTTCTATGTGCATCATGGTTGCATGTTTTTAGGTTTCTATTCTGAATAAACAAACAGCGCAGTTTACATGCTTCGTCCTTGTTGCATTAGTTCATTAAGATTATTCTAAACAGATTTCTGTAATTCAAACAACTCTGAATTGTAGTTGAGAACGTCACGGCGCACTATTAAAACATTGTCGGTAATGTGTCGGTCGAGCCAGGCTCGGACACAACGTGCAGGAGCTTCGGTTATGTTTTTTTGTGCCAGGCCTAAGCTCTAATACAGATGATGTTGACGCTGTAAAAGTTTCGAATATTTATTTATTTTTTATCAAACATATTCAACACTTTTTTACATTAGATAGGGGATGAAAGAGAAAAATAATTAAATAAAAACATGGAAATGCTGACATACATTAATACATTTAGCAGCTTTGTAGTTTATCAGATTATTAATAGATTTTAGCTAGTCTATTGCTTAACTTCTAATAAAGAAATACGGAATAATGGTTTATAATCACCATATTTACATTTATTTATAATAAACGTTGCAAACAAAAGTAACACATTAATCAAATCATATTTTTTATGTAATAAGATATCATAAGAGAAAAACCGAATTAAATATTTTCCAAACAAAGTCTTAAGCAAAATATATGAATTCTAACAAAAGAGCACAAATCTAACCAAATTTTTTTTTGAATAAGGACAACTCCAAAACAAATGAAAAAATGTTTCTGTATGTTGACCACAAAAGGTACAAAACAAAAAGTTTCGAATATGCCTACCTGCAGTACTGCAATATTGCCACAAGGAAACGTGCGTACGTCAAGTCGGAACCTGACGTGGAGGTAAGTACTTATCCACGTCAAAGTCAAGTTTTATAAATCTGAGCGTTTGAGTGGATTTGAGCGTACGCACGGTCTAAGATCAAATCTGTGCGTAAAAACGCTTTATAAATGAGGCCCCAGGTTGGATTTTGAACAAATGTAAAACGACTTCAGTATAATTTCACTTTGAACATAAGCAGCACATTGTTACGTTCGACCCTGTCAGCTGGGACAACAGTAACACAAAGGTGGGTCAAAAGTAACACAACACACTCTTAAGAAAAATGGTTCTATATAGTACCAAATAAGGGTTCTTCAGCTTGTAACAATAGCAGCACCCTTTCTGGTACTATATAGAACCCTTTTTTAGATGGTTCTATATAGAACCTTGCCTTGAAAAAGTGCTAAATAGAACCTCAGTGGTGCTATAAAGAACCCTTTCATTTATCAGCAGTCAGGAGGATTATTTATTTGTTTTTTCTTATTTATAGCACTTTATAAGGTTTAACAGTTTAAAAACAGAATTGCAAGACATCAGAGCATACTTTTATTTTCACTTTTTCATTACATGAGATATCATACAATAATAAATATGTGCATTAAAATCAGAATAAATATATTAATTATTAGGCAAAATAACAAATCACTACTCAAATAAGATATGGATGTTAAATAACAGCTTCAATATTAAATAAATTAACAATCAAATTTGGCAATTAAAATCATTTTAAATAGACAACAATTACATGAAATCAATAAAATCATGACATGCAACATCAAAACATGCAAATGATAATAAATCCTGAATATTAACATATTATTGACATTACATTCAGATGTATACATTTTAGCACAAACAGATCGATGACATAGAATACAAATGAATGGGATGTTTATAATGCATTATTAACTGTAAAAATAAAAGTCAATAGGATTATGTCAATCTTTGTAGAATCTCACCAAAAAAGTCCATATTATTTTCTTTACGGGATCATCCAATACTCCAATACTCCATCCAATGTTCTTTGTTTTGTTGCAATGATGCTGAACATTTAGTCAGATAAGAGTAAGATAAGAAAGGGAAATGGCAGACCTGCAGAGCTTCACTCATGATCCACCTACAACAGATAGAGAAAAATTATTCTGTTATCACAAGTAAATGTGCCACAAGATCACACACACAATCTCCAAAATGTTTAAACAGTAAATAACTATTATTTTAATGCCAGCATTGAAAGTAACATGCATACATCACCTTTAAAAACAGGATGTGTCTTTCATATCAAGCGGTCATACGCACTGCCTTCACTCTCAGCAAGATTACCTCACATACGAAAACTCTGAAATATCAATAAAAAAAACTAAACACATGTTGTACCACATTCTTTTCATAATTAGTTTAATAAACTTAATGTAAAAAATACATGTATATGCTTTATAACAAACACTATAACAAATCATTATCCTAAGTCATTGTTAAAGCAGAGTCTCTGAAATATATCATTTAAAACAATATGAAGATTACCTGCTTTAAAGGGAATGAAGCTTACAGTATGTTGACCTGTTATAAAAGAAATAAAGTACATCAAAAACACACAAAACCTCAATTTACAGAATGTTTAAACAGTAAATATTATTATTTTAATGCCAGGATTGAAAGTAACATGCATACATCACCTTTAAATACAGGATGTGTCTCTCATATCAAGCGGTCATACGCATTGCCATCACTCCCAGTAAGATTACCTCACATATGAAAACTCTGAAATATCAATAAAAAAACGTAAGCACATGTTGTACCACATACTTCTGATAATTAGTTTAATAAACTTAATGTACAATATACATGTATATGCTTTATAACACTTTAACAAATCATTATCCTAAGTCATTGTTAAAGTAGAGTCCCCTAAATATATAATTTAAACAGTATGAAGCTTACCTGTTATAAATGGAATGAAGCTTACAGTATAAAGTTGACCTGTTATAAACGATATAAAGTACAATAAGAACACACAAAACTTCAATTTTCAAAATGTTTTTAACAGTAAATAACTCTTATTTTAATGTCAGCATTGAAAGTAGCATGCATACATCACCTTTAAATACAGGATGTGTCTCATATTAAGCTGTCATACGCACTGCCTTCACTCCCAGTAAGATTACCTCACATACAAAAACTCTGAAATATCAATAAAAAAAACTAAACACATGTTGTACCACATTCTTTTCATAATTAGTTTAATAAACTTAATGTAAAATATACATGTATATGCTTTTTAACACTTTAACAAATCATTAAGTCATTGTTACAGCAGAGTCTCCTATCATTTAAAACAATATGAAGATTACCTGCTTTAAAGGGAATGAAGCTTACAGTATAAAGTTTACCTGTTATAAAATAAATAAATTACAATAAGAACACACAAAACTTCAATTTTCAAAATGTTTTTAACAGTAAATGATGATTATTTTCCTCTCTTACCTGTTTGGGATGTTAGTCTGCAGGCAGTTCAGCAGGACTGATGATTCAGAGCTTTTACAGGTGAAAATAATCAGGAGGCAGCTTGAAAATAACTGACTAAATTTAAAATCAAAAAAGGAGGGAAATAAAGAACCATTTTGCCAAGACAAAGAACCATTTCAGCAAAAAATGGTTCTTCAGTAAGCTATGGTTCTATATAGAACCTTTACCATCGTTTCAGAACCTTTGAAGAACCTTTTTTCTTAAGAGTGCAGAATTGGGTAAGTTCTCTGTATCATGGGCACCGTAAAATAAAGCATTACAGAATGAGAATATAAAAGTACTTACATACCATAAACAGAAACAATTCATAAAAAAGAAATTCATAAAAATATTTTACATGATTAACCCAGCTCCCAATTCACACAGTTACTTGATTAATTGTTCTATGCAACTTTGTTTTCCTCTCCAGAATTTTCCACAATTCATAACATTTTAAATCAATATTTAAAATATTAAAGTACAATAACTCTTTCTATATATGTGTTATGCTGGCAGGAAGGCAGGCTGAGGATCCAAACGCAAGGTTTTATTAAATAAATCAAAGTAGATCACACACAAAAAAAAATAATAATAATCCAAAGTACCAGAAACCAACACATTACATAGACTTTCAACGACTGACAAAAGACAACCGAGACACTGGGCAATATATACTGAGGGGAAAACACGATAACAACACACACCTGGGAAACAATCAAGAACATGGACCAATGAAACAAAAGAACTACACAGAAAACATGGGTGACTAAACAGAACTTCAAAATAAAAGACTCGGGCTGAATCCGAAACCGCATACTGCCATACTATATAGTAGGCAAAAAGCAGTAGGCGAACGAGTAGTATGTCCGAAACCTCAGTATACGTAAAAGGGTATGCAAGAATTACCGGGATTTTAGACTATTTCTCACGAGATTCAGAGGCACGTGTACTTAAGTATCGTCCGAAACCGCCTACTTACTGAAAATGTAGTGGGGAAAACAGAGTAGTATGTCCGAATCCTCAGTATCCATAAAATCAGTAGGCGAGAAATCCCCAGATGCCCTACTGAGTCCGCCCAGATTCTGAAGCATGCATCGCATGGACACTTCTATCCCATTTAGTGTGTTGTCCCAGAATCCACCCATCTCTGTGTTATTATTGAAACAACACATTTTGTGTTACTTGTGTTACACAACTTGTGTTTTATTTTAACACAAAATCAACACAAAATGACACATAATGTGTTAAAATTACGCATAATGTGTTAAAAGCTTAACACAAAAAGATGTGTAAAAAATTAACACATACTTTCTAAGAGTGTACCTGCTGCTTTCTTGTTGTCAGACCGATAGCACTCCTTTCACTGGTGACTTTGTGTGTGGGGCCACATAAATGTTACAATGCTGTCATTAAGTTGAAGTTATCACATTATAAATGTTACAATGCTGTCATTAAGTTGAAGTTATCACTAGGGATCGACCGATATGGATTTTTTTGTGCCGATGCCGATTTTTCCCATCAGTCTTAGCCGATAACCGATACAGGCTGCCGGGGTTTTTTTAGCCGATATTTGGAGCCGATACTGCTTTTGCTCATTCAGTTTACATCATAAAAATGACACAATGATAAAACCAAATGTTACAACTCTTAATTTAAAAAAGGGACATGTATTGAACTATATTTAACAAATAGTGAAAACAGGTGAGGTAGAACAAGTAAGAAAATTCAGTGCTGCTGAACATACTAAGCATAAATAAAATAATTATACCATTGCACACAGTAGCAGCAACCAACCAACATAACAAGGGGAACACTGTACTTTTTCCTTGAAAGTAACCAACTATTTACAACCTATTTAATGCTTAGGTCTAAGTTTTGGTGCACTTAACAAGGAAAATGTAAACAGCAATACTGATCAAAAAACAACTTAAAAAGAATTCTGAATAACCCACTTCTGTACCTCACACACCCTAGGGTACTGTAATAAATGCGAGGAATAGTTAGTTAGCCTCAGCTCACTTGAAACGCATAAAACTGAAAAAATACATGAGGATTTGTGTACGGACTTCGGTCAGATAGTAGAGCGGGTGCATGTGAGAGAGGTGCAGTGAGAGAGACAGATGAGAGAGTGCATGTATCTTTGTGCTCCCAGTGAATGGAATGTTGACAAAACTTACAAAATAACACTTCTCCGGTCACATAAAAGTAATGTGGGAACTGCTCGGAACTAAGTGCTTAGCGTCGAATTTCTTAATTGTTTTCACTGACGAAAATTCCGCAAAATTCCGCATTAACAACCATAAACGTATGCAACCATGAACTGCGCTATCCACAATGACGAGAAACTATCAGCAATAGATATTGATTTTTAGCATTTTACTACTACATATGGAGATGAAAATTAAAAACCCAACCTGTCCAGCTATGATCAGCTGTTCGGCTATGATCACATGACCTGCGTTCGCTTGTGGCATTATGAGCACGCGTCCAAACGTCCAAACTGGTGGTCGCTGAATAAAACTCCTACAAATCCCACGGAATCACGGAACAACGTCAGCATTATTTAATCCTATGACCAGTGTTCGTAACAGCTGCCGTTTGCATACGGTTAGCCTAAAAGCTATTTGAAGCTCCCTAAATACAATGGCAAGCAGTTTTATAGGCATTCGCGTTTTCCATTTGGACCACCAAACTTTCTTAGCTATGGTTGCACGCACAAATAGAGCAACGTGTTTACACTTTCAAAGTATATGACAATATTTCAGTCAAACAGTTAAAAGATGCTTTGAAGTTTAAAACTTACCAGAGCAGGCTTGGAGTGCTCCGCTCTGCTAGTGGGGGGAGGGGCAATGCACGGGCTGCAAGCAGCGTCTCCAGCAACACAGAGCTGCCTGTGGACGCCTGTCTGTAATTAATGCCGGGGAAAAACTATCGGCGAACGCAAGCCGCGTATCGGCCGATGCCGATACACCTAAAACCTGCTAAAATCGGCCCGATGTATCGGCCGGCCGATATATCGGTCGTATCACATTATAAATGTTACAATGCTGTCATTAAGTTGAAGTTATCACATTATAAAGTACAGTCCTCGCTCCGCCCTGCTCACTCGCTGTTTGGTTTCATTACAGTGTACTAGATATAGTACTGGGAGTTCCCTCTGCTGTCCATAAGGTGCCTCTGCGCACCAGCCATTTCAAACCCAGCCTCCAGTATCTGGGCCATGCCTCCTTATTTGCATACACTCCTCAATCCTCAAATGCCCAATCCTAAATGGCTAAATGATTAAATGCCCAATCCTAAATCCCTAAATGCCCAATCCTAAATCCTCAATAGCTGAATGACTAATTGCCCAATCCCAAATACAAAATGCCCAATCCTAAATACCAAATTCATTTTCAACTTAGACTTTTAGTTTTCGACTTAGACTTTTAGCTTCAAATTTAGACTTCTAGTTTTCGCTTAAGACTTTTAGTTTTAGACTTAGTTTATAATCTGACGCGAAAATCCCTCCATATGATAACGTCAACATGGTGGATGCGGTCCATACTAACGCAAACGTACGTACTGTCTTAGCGCACGTTAAGTAGGTACTCAGTGAAATGCAGGATTTCGATTTCGGATTCAGCCATGGACAGGGGAAACACAAGACAGGACTGATCTCTACAATATGAATGTAAAACATGCCAATCAATAATACAGCGGCACCCTCAGGCTGAATTACATAAGGACAGCAAACCTCTGCCAACCGTTCTGTACAGTATGTGTTCAGTTATCTGAATGTAAAACTAAAGACTTTGTTGTACCCCCACACAAAAAAATCCAATTAAGCACAAGCATCCACAGTATACAGTATATCAATATATCAACAATATATAAAATTTAATATAGTCTCAATATGTTTATACACACACACACACACACACAAAATACTCAGTATTTCTAATGACATTTGTTATTAAAGTTATTAAAAATTGTTGGTCTTTACATCTGCTTTTGGGGTCCATTTACATCAACTTTTATGAATATGCAAGTAAAGTAACATTATATGACATGTTTAGACATGCTGAAAAGTATTATATACAGTATATACTAGAGTATTCAGTATTTTTGGTTAGCATTTTGAAAAATGGTTGGCCTTTACATCTACTTTTTGGGTCAATTATTATTATTTTAGCCACAGAAGTTTTTATCTAACACAAGTTTCTATTGTAATGTTTTGTAAGGTTTCCTTACTGATATTTTAATGAATATTAAAGTGAAGTTACAGCATATGACATGTTGAGAATATAGTGCAGTACTCAATATTCCCAATCACTTATAGTGTTTCTAAATTTGGCCTTTTCATCTGTTCTTTTGGGTCAATTAATATAAACTCTAACAAAAACATTTGGACTAATTGTTATATTAGCCAAAGCAGTTGGTGTCTAACCCGTTTTTGTTGTAATGCTTGGTAAGGTTTTCTTTCCTACCTCCCTTGCAGCGCCTTCCTGAGAGTTGTCAACCTTACTGTTCTGAGCCTCACCATAGAATGACCAAACACACTGCAGACAGCGCTTTATGAGAGAAGCGTTCTCTGTGACGTCACGCGTTCTAATATGTCAACTGTTTCATAGCGACAGAAAAAAAAGAAACAAAATCTGGTTCAAAGCGGTTCAGCATAATACAAATAATATATATATATATATATATATATATATATATATATATATATATATATATATATATATATATATATATATATATATATATATATATATATATATGCCATTTTACATTTAGATTTACATGGTATTTATTTGTCTGGGAGAAAACTATTTCATCAACTGTATTATTGTTTTTATAATAATAAGTATTATTATTATTGTTATTATTATTATTATTATTATTATTATTATTAATATTGTTATTATTTATTAAGTACCATGATGCTGCAATACAGGTAAACCTCGGGTTAACTGAATCCTTGGTTACCTGTAGCCTACCTGTTTCACGTTTCACAATGCATATATTTTACATCACTAAACTGTGGGTTAACTTATTGCATATTTGCAGTGTCAGCAGACGCGATTGGCAAAATAACCAACTGACTGAATATATAACTCTTTAAAAACGCTTGTCTCTGGATTCTGCATCAGTGACAGTTAATTTTTCCTCACCTTTTACAGTATTTCTAAATTCTCTGCCGAACGATTAAACGACTGCGTACACAGCTATCAGCGTTTCTTTCACTACACACAGCTGATATTAATTCTCTTCCGTTTCTTCCACCACTCTCGGAACGTTACACACTGCAAACTTTCGGAAGTGACAACCGCATATAAATGCGTGAGTGAATCCACGAAATGACCGTTTCATGTCTGTACGGAACAAAACTCACTCCCGTAACGCCATGAAGTAACCATAGCAACGCCCTGCCTGCTCGCGTGGCTAATTCACTGCTTTGACAAAATAATATTACAGCGTTATGTTTTGCTATAAACCTCGGACTTGGCGTTGTGTGTTGGACAGATTTGTGAAGCTGCTTCAGCGCTGTCTTGCAGTGTTCACGTCTTTTTTAGCTTCATTTGATAAGCATTGTTCTGACTGGGAGAGTCATGGGTTTCAATCTACTTATTTGTTATGATGCTGTCTGAATAAGCATTGTGAGCAGCAATACTCTCTGTGATTAAATGCTTTTGTTGTTTTTCATCATTTGCATGTGTTGTTCAGATGAGTAAAATAGTCCTGTCCAACATAATTATTTACTAACATACAGGGCCGTGCAGAGACCATTGGAGGGGCAGGTGCTCAAAGAATAAAAAGGGCACTTTGCTCGCTGACACGCAAGCACACAACTGAAACAAATAATAAAGTAATACAGAATAGAAAGACGATTTTAAGTCTAATGTTTTTTTTATTTTCCTTGCAAATAGAGTGAGACAGAAAAATCTATATATGCAGAGTTTTATATGTTTATGCATTTGGCAACCGCTTTTATCCAAAGCGACTTACAGTGCATTACTTTTTGTGTTTGTGTGTGTCAACATATGCAGTTAGGATATTATTACGTTTACAGGCTTGTGTTTTTGTTGTCATATTTAAAATATAATTATATTCTAATCCTGTTCGAAATTTGTATACAAAGAGAGTAGCCTACATATTTTAGTTTTGAATGGTGTTTGTGTTGTGTTTTTGCACACTTTGATGCCTTGATGACAGGGAAATAAAATAATGACATTCATCTCTCCTTTTATTCATTTCATGAAGCCTCTAGTACTTTACTTTATTTTCAGGTAAACTAACTGGTTGCAAAGCTGGAGAGTTTTTGACTGAGTTAATAATTTAGCACGAGTATGGCTATATTACCCAACATCAGCTCACATATTATCAAAGGCGAGTCCAGGAATAGTAAATTCAATATGATACAAAAATTAAGTGTTTTTTACCGTATTTATCGGATCTTGCTCTTCCAACAAACTCCGCGTGATAGGTGGATGACATTAGAACAGCGCGAGAGCGTTTTGAAATCAAACTCCTCCATATGATTTCCCGAATATTTCTCGCGGTACTTTGATGTCATGTGCGTTTCGGTTCTTGCATTGCTGCGTGAAGTTGAGAGAACGTCCCTGCCTTTGCCTCATCCATTGTTTTTATATGGGAAGAATGTTTTATTTTCAGTGTGAGAAATACAAGGTGTGGCGTGTGAACTGGCTGAAATGCGTGTGTCTCACGCCGAAAGCATGAGACTTGAGAGCCCTGTTTGCATCTAACGTTCTAGAGATGTTAATACACATAGACAGCAATAAACAAAAGCTGTGCATGCTCTCCTCACGTCTTTCTTGTAAAATAATAATAATAAGTAAGGTTAACATTAAGCATACCGCTTCGGTTCAATGCCGGCTCGAGGGGGATCCTCCCTGTTCTGCGCACAGTGTCGGTCATGTGTGGGCGCGCCGCTAGCGCTGTGAACTAGTGATCGTCCCTAAAGAGATTGGCCAATGAAAGGTCAATACTTCATCATGTGACTAATTTTATTTACGGCTAAATTATTTTTTATTAATTTTACTAATAGTTACATTGGGCAGGCCTTCACAAAAGGGCGGGCATTTTGGTCATCCAGGGGTAAAGGGGCAGGTGCTTGGGCACCCGCCGCCCCCGCCCCCCCCCCCCCCTCTGCACGTGCCTGCTAACATATGTCATCTCACTTATTTAGTCATGATTTGTGCTAAGTCAATTAAATCACTGAGAGAAACACATTTATTTTCATGTGCAAATCCATCCACACTAACTGTTTTTAAAATAAATCCCCTTTTCAGTCTGTTTACAGTAGCTTAAAAAAAGAAATTCAGAATAAAACTGTCAAAAATCACTTTACTTGGGAAGTTCTTGAACCAATGAACTTGATGTAAAGTAAGTTCAGAGTAAGACAAAATTGAATCTATTAAATAATGTCAGATTTGTTATATGGTATTTTTCACTTCTAATGTGATTTATAGTCTTCTGACAGTAAAATGGTTTTGGCTGTAGTACGTGTGTGTAATAGTTTACTTCCACCTGTGGAGGAGTAGGAACCGATACATAACATGATACATAATACACAGGTAGTGTTCTACAACTACTGTGAATTTTAGTTCATATCAGAAATAAGCTTTCAAAGTGATCTAACCAAGTAAAAACCCTCATTTGATATTAGCTGATTGGGATGTTGCCTAAAAATTAAGCTTCTCCCTAAACAAAAACTAAAAATTGTTAGTATGACATCAGTATTTGATCTGTGACTCATTTATTTACATATATATTGTATGGCATAGCTAAAATTAAATGAATTCTTTACAATATAGGATCATGGATATATTAGGAGCTTTATCCCCAGATATTAAAGAAAAACAGGTTAATATGTTTAAAGAAGCATTATATAAATATTTGCCCCTTACACAAGCATTATTTTCCAGTTTACAAAATCTAAACAATGCATGTAAAAAAATCTTTCCATCTGTGCAGAAACTAGACAGAAAACTTTGAAAGTAAATTAACATTTCACTAAAATTTTATCATTTCTCAATAACATGTTATATTTGGTTGTTAAAGGCGGGGTGCATGACCTCTGAAAGACAATGTTGACATTTGAAATCACCTAAACAAACACACCCCTACCCCAATAGAATCTGGACCTTCTTTTGAAAGACCCGCCCCACACATACGCAACCCAGGCAACGATGTTGGTTAGTAGACATGCCCCTTACTGCTAATTGGCAACAAGTGGGTTTTGGTAGTCGGCCCGACTCCCTTTTCCAAAGTGTTTTTCAGAAATCATGCACTTCGCCCGTAAGAGACAAATTCTTTCAGCAATGATTTGCCAAATATAACACATTGACAGCTGAACACATAAGAGGTCAACATTAAAGGGGACATATCATGAAAATCTGACTTTTTCCATGTTTAAGTGCTATAATTGGGTCCCCAGTGTGTCTATCAACCTAGAAAATTTGAAAAAAAAAACACATAGTTTTGGTAAACCATTATCTGCAAGCATGTGAAAAAAATAGGTCATTGAAATTCGGCTCTCCTTGTGATGTCAGAAGGGGATAATCCCGCCCCTGAATCTGCACTATCCAACCCCGGCACTGCCATTTAGTGCAGATATCAACTCATTTGCATTTTAAAGGACACACCCAAAAGGGCACATTATTGCTTGCACATACAAAGTGACCATTTTAGCATGCTATAATAAATTATCTATATGATATTTTGAGCTAAAACTTCACATATGTACTCTGGAGACACCAAAAATTTATTTGACATCTTAAAAAAGTCTTGTGAAATGTCCCCTTTAAGTAATTAAAACAATTCTTCCTTATTTTTTATCTATACCTGTAAATGTGTTTTCAATTAAAAAAAAAAACAAAAAAAAAACAAAGTAAAAACAAAACAAGCATTTAAAATTATGACCAAAATCTAAATGGTTTCATAACTACAAATATAATATCCCACAACATAACTATTTAAATCATGAAAGGCAAAAAACAATCACTGTGTATCAAACCTGTAGATTGCAGATGATAAGGGGCATTAAAATTAAACTGTGATCTGTATTTTAATGGTCTTTGGTTTTACGGTGTCCTGTCTGTGTAATGTGTGTGGTGTTGTTATGGTGCTTTCGGCTTGTGTTTGAATGAGAGGGGACAGCGCTGGATAACTCTTCTGGATGAATGAGGGTATCTGCAAAGACATTACAGCAATGCATTTACATTAGCAGAAACACTTCAAGTATGATACATTAATAGAGACCAGGGGCAACTGTAAGATATTTCTTAAATCTCAAACAAATAATGGCAGTTATTCAGCACACTTAGTGACGTTCTCTCTGTGCCATCACGTGAGAATTATTGCAAAAATTGTTTTTGTCTGAAACAGTCTAAATTAAAATGTAATTTTTATATTGATTTTGGTTATTGATGTAATCTCTACCTTAACTAATTAACTAATGAGAGATGCTTAAACTGTTGGGAGTAATCGTGCAAATTATAATAGCTGTGAAGACAGGGATTAACTGCAACCTTTTTTTAAACACAATATAGTTTAAAAAATTCAACTTTATTTGATAAGTTTTGTCAACTTATCACAAGCCAATACTTAAAATAGTAGAGTTGACTTGTTTTAACTTTATACTGCATTTTTGTTTTACAAAGAAACACTACTCAGTGTTACAACATTACATGTTGAATTTATTAGCCTATATTTGAAGAGTTTTGTTGCAAAACGAGATAATAATAAACATGTTTGGACAAAAATGTTAAAAAATGGATTTATGTTATCATGTTATTATTTTGTTTTATGGTGCTTCTTAGCTGTATTTTTTAAGGTATGAAGGTTTAAATCAAAACAAACCAACTGCAGTTGAATTGATATTAATTGGAATGCACAACCAAAAAACAAGATTTCTGAACAATTTAAAACGTTTTGCAACGAAACTCTTCATTTATTAATTTAAGGTTTTATGAGAACAAGTTGGTTAATTTAATTGTTCTTCAAGTGATTAAATTCACTCAAAACTATAGTCATTTATAAATTCAATCATGTCATGTTACAAAATATGTTCTTTAAACTGCTCCTGACGAGCTGGATGGCGGGAACAGTTGGCTGACACTGCCGTCGGTGTATGAATGAGTTAGTGAATGGGTGAATGTGTGAATGTGAGGCAAATTTTAAAGCACTTTGGATGGCCATAGGAGTAACAAGAGTTTCTAAACAGTCAATAAATCAAAACAATTCTGTATACAGGTAAGATTTGTAAAATTTACAAAAATTTGATGTAATGCATACAACTTTGTTGTTGTTGTTGTTGTTTACTGTTTTAAAGGATTAGTCCATTTTCTTAAAAAAAAATCCAGATAATTTACTCACCACAATGTCATTCAAAATGTTGATGTCTTTCTTTGTTCAGTTGAGAAGAAATTATGTTTTTTGAGGAAAACATTCCAGGATTTTTCTCATTTTGATGGACTTTAATGGAACCCAACACTTAACACTTAACTCAACACTTAACAGTTGTTTTCAACGGAGTTTCAAAGAACTCTAAATGATCCCAAATGAGGCATAAGGGGTCTTATCTAGTAAAACGATTGTCATTTTTGATAAGAAAAAATAAAAAATATGCACTTTTAAACCACCACTCCTCTTCTGTCTCGGTCATGTGAAGCGCCAGCGCGACCTCACGTAATTGCGTGGTGACCAGGACCTGAAGTTAACTTTTTTGACCAACTGCCACTGTGACTTTTTACCAGCCAGTTTTTTTTTTGCCTGAATAGTGAATGATAACATTTTCTTTATTGTATGAATTAAATATATATATATTTTTAGAGCTACAAAAGTGATTTTCTTTTTAGGTTGTTTGATTAACACAGACTTAAGTATGTTAATTGAGGTTACTGTCTCTTTAAGACCAAATAAGCACAGACTGGTTTTTGACTCTCTACACATACATTTAAAACATAAAGAAATGTTTTTATTAGAAAAAGAAGAATACTGTGAAGATCTTTTTTTATGTGCCTGCAAGAACAGAAAGATTTTATTTATGCTTGCTTTTAGGAACGCGTCTCTCCGATGTGCCCTATTGAGTGCCCTTAAACCCACGCGCGCACACACACAGACGGAGGGGGAATTCCAAACTGCGCACATAAACGCCCCACATACTTTGTTTCTCATTACTCTATTCGCAAAATGTATGTTAATATACTAGACACAGTAGCGCAACTCTCTCTAAAGTTTACACATCAAGAGTTCTGATCCGTCACAGCACTACACCCGCCGCTACGAGTCATCCAAAAATCTTTGAATGATACTCAGGCCGCGGTCGGCCGGGTCCTTTGAAATTAAGATGCCATTTAACTATTTTAAACAATTGCGGGTGGGTTAGTTGAATATTTCGGTCGGGAGCGAGTTTGACTAGCGCGTCACTGATTCGCACTGGCTACACGCCAATGTGGCCGGTAGATTGACAGTGTTACCCGCCAATTGCATAATCCACCCGCATTTGGCGCGTGGTCGGGTGTTAATTTCAGGCCCTGGTAGTGACGTAGAAAGGTCACGTGTTACATATATGAAACGCACAATTGGGGAATCATTTTAAACAATAAACTGACACCAAGACATTAATTAGTATCATTCCACATACAACAACGTCAAAATGGTCCTCTTTCTCCACACTTGTAAACACTGGGGCGTAGTTTAGCATTCGTCCTCCGTGACCTCTTGACGTGATGACGTATTGCGTGAGGTCAGGCTGGCGCATCACAGGACCGGAGATAGACGAGAAATTGTGGTTTAAAACTCTGTCTTTTAAAACAACTGTTAAGTGTTGAGTTAAAGCAACACTATGTAGTTTTTTTACCTTTAAATAATGTCTCTAAAGTTATTTCAGTGATAGAACAACTTTTAACTGGACAAATTGTACTGTTGTTGCAACCTGAGTAGCCTCCTAGCTGCAACAAGCACTCTCTGAAAGTGGCGGTGGAGGGTAGGAAACACAGCCCCGCCCCTCCCCCTGCATGCAGAAGAGTGTCTGATCCCAGGCACTGTTGCGCTTTTCAACCACATGGGGGAGCTGTAAGTCATTTTTACATGGAAACTACATAGTGTTGTTTAAGTGTTAAGTGTTGGGGCCATTAAAGTCCATTAAAATGAGAAAAATCCTGGAATGTTTTCCTCAATAATCATAATTTCTTCTCAACTGAACAAAGAAAGACATTAACATTTTGGATGACATGGTGGCGAGTAAATTATCTGGATTTTTTTTAAGAAAATTGACTAATCCTTTAAGTTGTATTTTTTACAGAACTTTTCTGGTAACCACAGCTGCCAGTATTTCTTTGTAAAAACTACAGATTTTTTTACAGTGTAGAACTTACAAATCAACAGGAAAAACTGTATATACATTAGCACTAGGGATGCTCAATATTTTCGACTGACAATGCCAAAAACGAAAAATTACACTGATAAGATTTGCAGTGTGTTACAGGGATCATCCCTAATTAATTTACCTGGATGGAGCTGTTGAGGACTGTTAGATCTCATGGCTCGATTCCTGGCTCCCTCTTTTCCAGTAACTTTGATGGGCAGTACTTGAGACACCTCTATGCCAGCTAAAAGTGTGAAAGTACATTTAGACAATGACTAAGAAAACGCCCCAGTAAAACATACAAGACAACATGACCTCAGAACTTTACTTGCGTATTCACACACAGATGGAGATCTTATAGCAGCTCTTACCTGCACAGTTGGTATGGTGATGTGAGTGGTGTTTGCGGTGTTTCTCTTTGCCCTTCGGTTGGCTGGTCAGTTCGGTTGGGATCTGCTGTTTAATTGCAATGACTTTGTGTGATTGGTTGGTGGTGCTAAAGAGGTGGATGGGTACATCTGTCTTGACGGGCATAGCACTAATGCTCTTCCCATGTGGTGGCACCAGTGGTGGCCTCTCTTCAAAGCTGGGGACATTCGGTATGGGGTAAGGATGAGGTATCTGAAGAGAAAACAAAAAAGCACAATCAAAACAATTTTGTGAAATTGGCCAGAACGTTTTAAGGAAAACATCAAAACGTAAGATCCTTGTATATATTAAAGGAAACAACAACAGCTGCAAGTAGCTGATAATAAATTAAATAAGTAGAAGACCAGTTTAATAACAAACCTGTATCTCTTCATTCTTCAGAGAAAGGTTTCCAGTGTTGGACACGTTCTCGTTCTTCTTTAACTTCTTCTGCAACTGCTCCAGCTTTTCTTTTTCCTTCTCCACGGCGCGCATGGAGCCTCTGAGTCTCTCCAGATCCTGCTGGTATTCCTCTCTGCACCTCTCCAGCTGACATCTCTCCTTCGCCAGCTGCTCCTTCTGCTTGCTGCACTTCATTTCTCTCTCTCTCAGCTCTTTCTCCCTCATCTCTGTTTGCACTCTCTGTTTCTCTTGCTCCTGCTCCCACTGCATCTGCTCCTGTCTGCGCTGCTCCTGCAGACGCTGGAAGTTGACCAGTTCTTCCCGCTGCTTTTCCAAATTTCGATGCTTTTCTTGTTCCATGAGAGTGCTGCCCCGGTGTTGGGACATCAACTCATCAATGGTGGCGCGTTGAACCTCAATGTGGGTTTCTAAATTTGAGACTACAGGCTGAGGAGAGAACAGAACAGAAAAATAAGTAAAAACACTTGTCTGTGCATTTCAGTGACAAGTGAGCAAGACATGAGTATCAAACAGTTCAACCAAAAATGAAAATATAGGCATCGTTATTTCTTGCTGTCACACTAAACCAGTTACCTTATCTATGTCAAAGAACTGTATATTAACAATAAGGTAAATTATGGCCATTTAAATAATTACTACCAGTGCACAACAATAGGGACTGCTCAATGGTTTGGAGCCAGCGCGAGCGGTGCTTGGGACAGTTGTCACAAAAGTAAGCTGCACCCTTTAGGCCTTGCCAATGTAAATATTTAAAGATAACCCAAAATAGATATTAATGCGGCACTCACACGCTGTTTGAGAGGTTTTGTGTGTGTGCACATCCGAAGAGCGTAACTAGAAAACCACATCTCAAGGCTTGCAATAACGCACGAATACTAATAGCATGCAGATTACTTAATCCTCTTCATCCCAGTGGGACATAAGGCGTTATCATCTGCCAGTCTTTATTCATGGCCACATGTTGTGCCTCCCCATAGCTTCTGCCAGCTATGATGTCACTGTTCTCCTCTAGGTGATCTTTGATCTTATTTGCCAAGTGGTGTCCATGTAAGTGCCATTTCTGGGATGCATTGCATGTCCCTTCTTAATACATGCCCAAGCCATCTCAACCATCTACATTTGATTTAAACCACCACACTGTGACATTTTTTCTTCTGTATAGCTCTCTGTTTCTTTCTGGTCAGTAGATACCACATGTTTTTCTCAAGCAAGAGTTTCGTAAGACATCCAGCTTTCTCATATTATTCAGCACCACTCACCAGCATTCAGAGTCATACAGTCAGATTGACTTTACATTGTTGTTATACAGCCCAACCACCCTGAGCGTTTCCCATCGAGTATAACACAGCATTCAAAATGTTGGTAAAACAACCCTATCAAGGTCACCATCTTTGAAGAAACTCTGTAGGAACTTAGGATCTTCCGTAGGGTGTCACAATATAAACCATCGAATGCCTTTTTAAAGTCGATGAAGTTACTATAAATGGGGTTGATCCATTCAAGACAACAGTGTGATGCATCGCTGGCTATCACAGACCTGGAGGTTACCTTTCATAGGGAGCTTCAAAATTAATCCTTTGGACCAGTCATATGAAATAAAGCAATAAACCCCAAGAAGCAGTGGGTTACCAGTGCATTTTATAACAGCTAAGGGGCGTTGTTAGGCACGACCCGAAGCGGAGTGCCTAAACCCCCTTAGCTGTTATAAAATGCACTGTAACCTCACTGCTTCGCGGGGGTTATTGCGTTTATAAAACGGTTACTTCATATGCATAACGTTAGCGGGATTTTATAAAATAAAACACAAATAAGTTGTAATTATTAGTACAAATATTACTCTTCCGCCAAACAAAGTAGTTCCTCAGAATCAAGTGTGACTGAAACAGAGCGCAGTTCCCAACCAACACAGACGCAGCAAAGACACAATGAAAATATGATTTAAGACTGTGGTGTTTATTTTATAAATCAACATTCATCTAATTTATACATTAACATTTATATCATGCAACTGTCGAAGTGCTTGGAAGCATGCTGAACTCTTTCCCCGTCAGCGTTTTGATAGTATGCTTGGATGTTTTACATCCAGTTTTAGTTTAATGCCTTGCAGAAAAATTATCTTTTTTAAATAAATATAAAATATCAAATGAAAGAACGGACCATCCGCTTAAAAAAAATAAAAAAAACGTTTCATCCTACCTTCATTTGTTCTCTTATCACCTCTCAAATTCTTTAGCTAAAAGCGGAGATAATTCCATTTTTGTGAAGAACTTTTGTAAGAGATCAGATTCAAAGCCATCAAAACTTACACGCTGTGTTTTCAGTGTTGAGTGAATGCGTCAGTGTTTAAGTTGTGTAAGATCGCCATCTAGTGGATAATAGCAGACGTATGAACTTGAGTTAGAAACTCCTCAGACAACGTTTTCTTTTTATCGACGAGATGACTCAACAATATTTATTGATATTTATTTGGATATCGCCATTAATTGTGCAATTGTAGAAAATTTGAAAATATGAATAAAGACTGTGGTGTTTATTTTCATAAATCAGTACGCAGCAACAGTGGCGCAGTGATACTTATGTAATCTGGTCTGAACCGTGGGGTTACCGGGGTATTTTATCACGGCTTAGAACATGTTTCAACCAATCAGAATGAAGAACCAGAACTGCCCATTTTATAATAAAGATTTGGTCCCATAGGTCATGGAAGAGGTTTGTTAAAACTCTTGTTTAAGTTTTCAAATCAGCCTTAGGCATTTCTGCATACGATCCCCTTCAAAATTATCGGGACAGTGTGGCCAATTTCTTTATTTTTGCTTTAGACTGAAAACATTTGGGTTCGACATCAAAAGATGAATACCAGACAAGAGATTTACATGCCAGGTTGAAATTTTCCAAAATGTTGCCAGTCCAAGAGCTAGTGGTTGTCTCAGTCCCAACCTCTTCTCCATCAACTCACCCATCACTTGTGTTGCACAGATGACTGTATTGTAAAGCGCCCCTACTGTTCAGAAAGCACAGCTGCCACCTTGTTTCCTTCTATTCTATGCTCTTATAGAATGTATGGTTTACGCCAGCATACTTGACAGCATACCTTAACTTTATTAAACACTGCACATAAAATTAGCTTTTACTGTGCACAGCCATATCAGGTGCAGTTCTCAAAAGGGTCAGAGGTAGAACAACAACCATACCATTAATATGTAGGTGAGTATTCTATCTAAGAATATCATAATATTAAATCTACACCTTTTGGATAAAAACATAGTTGTCATTGTAAATGGTCAGAAGGTCTCTACTAGTTTGAGTGGGTGAAAATAATAAGGTGAAATTTTCTCATCTCTACACCATAAATAAAGTGGGGAAAAAAAAGAAATGCATTTTGGATTACCTGAAGGCTGCAAAGCTTCTGTGACAGTCTAATTACAGTTTCATAAAGCTGAGGAAATAAAACAAATAATGTTAAAAATACCAAATGTGTTTTAATGAAGTGAAGAACAGAACAATACAGTAACTCTCACCGCTGCTTTAGGAAAACTGACTTTCCAGCTCTCTAGAATTATCTCCCCATCTGCCTAATGGGTCAAGCAAAGCAGGATTTCACAAGCGCAAGTAACAGCAGAGGAAAACGTGTGGTATCAATGAATGTGCTATGCTCACCGACAGCTCCAGACTCTCTTCAGTACAAAGCTCTCTGAGCTGAGAATTTGAGTTAGCCCGCTGGTTTCCATCTCTCATTCTTTCCAATAAACTCCCAGTACCATCTGCAAACAGTCCACAAGTTAACAGCACTACATTCTCATTACAACATAAGTTAGAAAAAAAGTATACTATACAAAGGATGAATGTAGATTTGTACTAACTTTTGGGTAACGTGTAGTCATCATTGTCGAAACCTGTGAAGATACGAGGACTCTTGGACACTGGCACCAGATCCATTCCCTCACCAGTGGAGGGAGTCTGGTCTAACTCACATGCTACCAACAACCTCTGTAAATGCTCCACTGTAAAACAACATCACCACATAAGGATTTCAGTACTGACAATACATTTTTTTTAATTAAGGTTAACTTCTGACTAAGATGTTAACGGTTCATTGTCTAAACAGTGAAAAACTTGTATTTTTGTTGGCAAAAATAAAAATACCCTTGGCACTGCTAGCATGGCAGAGTTTCCTCTATCCCTCTAATCCTCTATCTAAGTGTCAACTTTCATAATTTTATGTATTCAGTTCTATGGGATGGCATATTCTTCATGTCAGAAGAATGTCATTGCACTTTCAGCTCATGGTCATGAGTAGGGGTTTCCCTAGAATAGGTAACAGCACCACATCTGCAGTGTCATATCAGCTACCTCAAGTTGCTGGCAGTGTTGCTGTGGAGGCTTCGGATATTGACTCATTGCAATCACGCCAAATGCAGTAAACATCTCTGGCATACATCAGGGATGCCAAATACTGTGTGTTTGATTATGGTCAGAACTGAACTCTGCAGGACAGTTGACCTCCAGGAGCAGGATTGGGCACAGCTGGGTAAATAAATTGCCAAAGCTGTGTACGTTCATGTCACTCAACTCTTAACACACCTGCCTTGCCTCGGGGTCTATGCAAAAGTGTGTTTCCCAGTGAGCCTTGTTTTATACAGATGTTGTGTAAAGTCAGGATGGAAGAAGAGCAGCTCTTTGTTTTGTGTATCCCATAACATCGGCATACCAATCACAAGGTCTGCGATGCCCATTTGCTATTCAAGCATACTATCAAATACAACTTTAACCTCCTGCCACAGTTAAGTGCGATTTACACTTCTGCATAGGACCTATGCTGTAGCTTCTATGCATCAGTTTTCATTTAGACTTATGAGTTGTTGTCGGCACTGATGTGCAATTACGCATGAAGATCGCTAGTAGGCACCGTCTATGGGGATGTTACAGTATCAAGGCAAAAGCAGAAGAAGATGTAGCTTGCTGTGTACGTTGTTGGAGAAGTATCAGCAGGCTACGGTGCACAATCGACACAAGACGTATAAATTGTGCGTTTAACGGCATTGCTAGGTGTTTGCTTACTGGTCCAGTCAGAACAGCCCAAATCTCTATTATGTATTCTGGTCACATGAACCTTCAAAAAAAAGTCATATATTATTTGTTTACATGGCAAAAATTTCATGATTTGAGGATAAATCAATTCCATAGCACAAATGTACAAGATTTGTTAGGCATATATTACTACATAATCCCACATACTGTATGAGCAAGAGTAATAGCTATTTTTGCTTAGCAAATAGAACTGAAAACGTAATGTTCTTAAACCACATAATGCGAATAATACATTTAAATGACTTTCCTTCTATAGCACAATTCTTACCGTCCTTTAATGCACCAGTGAGAATCTGATCCCCTTGCAGGGACTCAACTGCATTGTGCTCAGATGGTGAGCAGTCATCAGCGCCTGTCACATAGGCTGCAATGTTGGCAAATAACCTGTGATTCTCTGTGAGGTGGTGCTCTATAAAGGCATCTCTCATACACAGATTACCTGCTCAGAAAAAAAAACACGATTCAAACAAGAAAAAACAATTAAATATGACACTTGCTCTTTGCTAAAAAAGCAGACTGAACCGATAGATTGTGGATGCGCCATAAACCGCATACTTTCTTACTATAAACAGTAGTATGTGAGAAACAGTATGTGACAATAGTAGTATGTCTGAATCAGTACTCATAAAAGGGTAAGCGAAAACTACCCGGATGACCTACTACTTCCAGCTGGATTCAGAAGTGTGCATTCAATGAACACTTTTCTATCCCTATTAGAGAGATGTGTGAATGGAAATGATGCAACGCAACTGAAGCTGGTAGGTCACATGACAATGACAATATGGCAAATGTAGTATGTTTGGATTTCATTCATACTACTCGTCCACACTATATTATAAGCTCGTTAAGTATTTACTGATTCAAATAAGTACCTCTTCAAGACAGTATGCAATTTCAGACACAGCACAAGTTTGCATTATATACTTGCAAAGTTCCTGATTCTCTCAGAAAGTTCTTCTGGTTCCTCTTCCACTTCTTCTGGACAGCTGAAACACAACCAGTCAGTGTTATTATTATTTTTAACGCGCTTTTAGCAAGGAAAATCATACATTCTTTAATGAAAGAATTATATAATACATTTTAAGATATATTCAAAACAAAGAGAGATAGGATATTTTTGCTCAGCCAATGGCAAGTTTGGGGTGAGTGCCTGGGAAATATTATCTGTATTAAGCCGTTTACCCTTTACTAAGAACTGACTTTAAAATGGTACAGATCAATATACTGTCAGGAGATGTTAGTAATCTAATGTACTGTAAATGTTTGGTGATTTGTTTAAGTGTATAGAATTCCTACGTGTTTATTTAAACAGCACATGGGTCAAAATGCTAGTTTGAGCAGTGGGGTGTTGGATTTGTGTGGCGGTTTGATGTTTGAATCTTTTTCAGTTTCATTTGATGGTGCTAGTGGTGGAACAATTATAATCTTTTACTGTAAAAACAAAATTTTTACAGTAATTTACAGTATTGACTCTATGGAACGCACCACACCACCGCCTTCCAGATTTGGTCTCTCCAAGCTCTGCGCACCTCTCCGGAGGGAGTGCAAAACTCGTACATCTCTGGAGGGTCGGAGGAGGCCGTGAACAAAAACAGAGCCTTTTCGTCATGAGCCACCTCATGCACTGTGAGCTTCTGGAGTGGTATCACTGGAGGTTGACTGTCCTACGGGAACACGTATCACAGCAGAACCTGACTGTTACAACGAAAGGCATAACCACATATAGTATGTGCTGTACGTAAAACAGATATTTGTCAAATCTCACCAGTGAAGCAAAGGTAAGTCGCTGATCTTTCTCAAGTAACAGCAGCAAAACATCTGATAACAGCAGGACAAGGACATCTGAGAGAAAATGAAGTATTCAAATGTCAGTCAATATAAAAATACACTACCTGATAACCGACCCTTTGTTAATTTCTGTCTCCCTCTGTTACTGTTGCGAATACAGACACAGTTGACGCTCCACTCAGACAGCCAGCGACCAGCAGTAGCAGAGCGACGCAATCTCATTCATTTTAATGGTAACTGGGCGACTTCCGGCGGCACGAGTGAAAGTGACCGTTGGCGACCGTATGGGCGTGTCCAGCGACGCAAGAAAGTTAAGAAAAGTTTAACTTTATGCAAATGTCGAGCGAATTTTGGGAGCGACTACCAATGAAAACGAAGCAGTGGAGTTCACGGCATCCTTCTCTCGTCATTTACTGGTATGGATGGTACTCATTTGTTTATGACAAGCAGATTTAGAAACGCCTTATTGAAAGAGACGGGCAATACACAGCGATGTCTGAATGCGCTGTTACAGAACCTCTCAGAGAATGAACTGGAGACAATGTAGTTTTCAGTCAAATGTGCCTATAAAATGTTTAAAACTGTTCTCAAATGGACAAAAATTACATCTGAAATGTTAACCAGGATTGCTAGGTCTGCGTAACAAAACCAGCTCAATGGCCAGTAAACAACAAAACTAGTCCAGTGGCCCTATCCCATACACCAAAACTCAAAATATGCCACTCCCATATATAAAATACACATTTTACAGTCATTCCCCACAATATCTTCTTGAAAAATTACTGTATAGAATCAACCATAAACACACCCCAAAAATCATCATGCCTTAAGATGCATGTTTTCTCTTCAAACCAAAGATAAAACAACTGTGACAACAGTTTAAAAGAAGCCCAATTGTGCAGTAAAACTGCAGGCTTTGCAACCCTGATAGTTATTTAAAAGGGTCCTATTATGCTTTTTCACTTTTTCAACTTCAGTTAGTGTGTAATGTTGATGTTTGAGTGTAAAATATAATTGCAAAAAGTTACAATGTTCAATCGGCTCAAAAGAGCTACAACAAACTTCAGCCAGGGTTCATGACATCATAAACCTATGGGAATATGCTAAAAATGGGTCGAGGCCTTGTTAACCTGCTTTAGAGAAGACGACAAACATTGCTTTATTGGTGTGTTGTCACCGTGTTGAAGAGACGTTGTTTATTTTATTTTTATTCTAAATCCACTATTGGTGCTTTTCCATTGCATAGTACCCACAGATTGGTTTTGGTCAGGTTACTTTTGGGGGTTTTCCAATGGGTGCAGTACGCAGTACCCAATACTTTTTTAGAACCACCTCGGTCGGGGTTCCAAGTGACCCAAGCTGATACCAAAACGTGAAAACACTGTAGATCACTGATTGGTCTGAGAAAATCATCACTACCAGCGTCATCGCTATAATGTAAAAGATTAGCTTTGCCCTCATGCTCGAGTGAACCTGTTGTCATCTGTGCTCTGCTATAAGTTCCCAAACTCACTTTTAGCGATGAAAAACTAGCCTGACTACGTCAGACTTAGTACAGAAGCGTAATGAAATTTAGCGGAAGTACAAAGTCTGAGATATCTTTAATTTTAACCGTTTTCCTCCGGCTTCAAAACCAACGGCCCAATCAAGGAACAGAGGGCGGGCTGAGAGCCGTGACGCGTAATCGTAGTTTACAGCGGACATGGAAACACAGAAGGCTATTCGCTCTTTAGTGGAGAACCGGCATTTGCCATCTGAAGCCCGAACAAGAAGAGTGTTTGTTATAAAAAGGTTTTAGGAAAAGTTTAATTTATCAACTATTATTGATGGTCTGCAAGAAACTGTGTGCTGCACAGCTTGGGGTACACAATTATTGAGAAATCATGGAGGGGAATTTCATCGTTCACAGTTAATGGTGGAGGACTTGTGGGCAAACATTCTTTGGTGATGGAAAATGCTCACCATCTGTATAAAAAAAGAAATGCAGCTTCTGGTAAGTGAATGAGGAGCAGAAGCTCATTTGCATTTAAAGGGGCCATGTCACGAGACTTTTTTAAGATGTAAAATAAATCTTTGGTGTCCCCAAAGCACATATGAAGTTTCATTATAACATGTTAAAATTGCCACTTTGTATGTGTGAGCAAAAATGTGCCGTTTTGGGTGTGTCCTGGATGCAAATGAGCTGATCTCTGACAGTGCCGTGGTAGGATAGTGCAGATTAAATGGTGGTATTATTATAATAAGATCTCCTTAGCCAAATTTCAATGACCTAATTTTTCACATGCTTGTAGAGAATGGTTTACCAAAACTAAGTTACTGGGTTGATCTTTTTCATTTTATAGGTTGATAGAAGCACTGCAGACCCAATTATAGCACTTAAACATGGAAAAAGTCAGATTTTCATGCCATGGCCCCTTTAAAGGTACACACATGAAACAGTGTGGTTTTGCTATACTCAAAAGAACAATTTGGGCAGGCTATAATAAATTATTTGAGGTGTTTTGAGCTAAAACTTCGCAGCAATTTTGGTTACAACTGAGACCTATATTACATATTGGGCATAATAGGACCCCTTTAAAATTAACGCTTAGTAAAAGGTCAGTCTAGGAACAGATACAGTGCTAGGGTGATAACCTTTGCTTTTGTTAGATGTTGATCTCCAGTTGAGCATCCCCTCATAAAGCAGCCTCCTCTCGCCCTGCAACATGTCCTCTCTGCGAAACACTCGACCGTTGGCCATCTTCACCTGGGACTTGGGCTCTAGTTTATTGCCCAGGTCCCTCAGTCTTGCTGCGTTCTCAAACTCGTCCACAGGGATATTTACTTTAGCTATGGTGTCTTTAAGCAGCTCCAGACCTTGCACCAGTTCCCTGTGCTTCTCTGAGTCAGCTGTCAACGGGTGAGTAATAAGGCGTAAAAGGAGTACAAAATTCTGTTTAATCTTCTGTCATCCAAGAAAGTAAAGACAGTAAACATACACTTATAAGCCATTACATTATTATCACCCCCAACTTACAGCAATGAGCGCATCTGGCAACCAAACAGTGGTACAGACCCTTTTTTAATAAAAGACAAATTGTGCAGGGCGCCTCAGAACTGCGTTTCATGCTGGTGATGGTCGTTACCATCATGATAATGTGCCATTCTACGCTGCCAGAATTGTCAAGGAGCGGTTTGAGGAACATAATGGTTCATTTCTGTTAATGTCTTAGCCTCCAAATTCACCTCACATGAGCCCAATCGAACATTACCCCTTCTCGCCACCACATTGAATAAGTGCGCCTCTTTTGTGGTAGTATTATAGATTATTAAGCAGGTGGTCCTATAATGTAATGGCTCATTAGTTTAAGGTTGAAGTGCATCTTGACACTTTTGATAAAACATGACATTATTAAATAAAACGTTTTCATGTGTAAATATGAGTTTGTTATCTGTCACATACTCAACGCTATGTCAATGTGACATTAGGGGTTTACCCCAAAGAGGCCAGTCACGTGAGAATTGGTGAGTGGAATTTGCATGCCCACACAAATGCATATATATGTAAATATAAATACTCCATAGATAGAGGCCTCTTTAGGATGAACCTCCATTCCCTGATGGAGAAAACAAGACCTTGTGTCTCTCCTTGGACACAGCTGAACTGCTTGCTAAATTGGCCTGAACACCGTCTAGGCTCCTTACAACAAATACATTATATAATTATAATCATATAATTAGGATATCATCAAAAAGTTGATTTATTTCACTAATTCCATTCGAAAAGTGAAACTTGTATATTATATTCATTCATTACACACAGACTGATATATTTCAAATGTTTATTTAATTAAATTTTGATGATTATAACTGACAACTAAGAAAAATCCCAAATTCAGTATCTCAGAAAATTAAAATATTACAAGAAAATGCCTCTCCTCTCTTTCTCCAGACTCTGATTTCCAAAGGAAATGCTAATTTTCTTTCATCAGAGAACATAACTTTGGACCACTCAGCAGCAGACCAGAAGCGAAACGCTTCTGACGCCGTCTGTTGTTCAAGAGTGGCTTGACACAAGGACCAACTTTATGGAGATGCAGATTTCATTTTCTTGGCGCCTGCACACAATGCCAAAGCTACCAGTGGTTTAAGGACTATGGTATCCCTGTTTTCATTGGCCAGCAAACTCGCCTGAGCTTAACCTCATAGAAAATCTATGGGGTATTGTGAAGAGGAAGATGGGATATGCCAGACCCAACAATGCAGAAGAGCAGAAGGCCACTATCAGAGCAACCTGGGCTTTCATAACACTCGAGCAGTGCCACAGACTCCATGCCACGCCACATTGCTACAGTAATTCAGGCAAAAGGAGCCCCAACTAAGTATTGAGTGCTGTACATGCTCATACTTTTTAGTTGGCCACGATTTCTAAAAATCCTTTCTTTGTATTGGACTTACTTGGAGTAATATTCTAATTTTTTGAGATACTGAATTTGGGATTTTCCTAAGTTGTCAGTTAAATCAAAAGTAAAAGAAATAAACATTTGTAATATATCAGTTTGTGTGTTATTATGAATGAATATAATATACAAGTTTCACTTCTTGAATGGAATTAGTGAAATAAATCAACTTTTTGACGATATCCTAATTATATGACCAGCACCTGTATATACTCATAGGTCCAGGAGAGTGTCTTACAAATACCATTTGTCAATTTTATTAGCTTTTTCTGAAAGATCAGAGGTGATTGGGCTTATCCCTAAAATCACTAAACTGAGACAGCATCTCAATCTTTCCATCAGGCAATAGAGGTTACATCAGTAATCAAGACGTTTCCATGTTTTTCATAAATGTAGTCTATTTGTGATTACATACATCATTTGAATGAATAAAAGAAAGTACCTACAATTTGCCTTAAAGCAACACTATGTAGTTTTTTACCTTTAAATAATGTCTCTAAAATTATTTCAGTGATAGAACAACTTTTAACTGGACAAAGTGTACTGTTGCTGCAACCCACGCAGCCTCCTAGCTGCTACAAGCACACTCTGAAAGTGGCGGTGGAGGGTAGGAAACACAGCCCCGCCCCTCCCCCTGCCTGCAGAAGAATGTCTGATACCAGGCACTGTTGCACTTTTCAACCACATGGGGGAGCTGTATGTCATTTTACATGGAAACTACATAGTGTTGCTTTAAAGAAAATAAGAAAATATATTACATAAAATAAAAACAGGACTTGCTCATTTGGAAGGTCAAACTGTCTAAAAAAACAAACAAAATAAAAGTTAAAATAAAACAGGACATAAACATACCTTGACTGTATGTAATGACACGTTCAACAAGCACTTGATAGTTAGTGATGCAATGTGTTATAAGTAGAATAATCTCTGGTATTCCCAATCTTTTTATGATGGACAGCCGGCATATTTTCTGAAAACAGAAAGAATGCAGTGATAAGAAATACAATTAAATTCCTCCACTCAGCCTCCAATTCTTAATCGTAATCAACAAAACAGTGATTTGGAGGTGTGTAGTATATTTTAGAGAACAAAAGTACCATCCAATCACAATTCCCTGAATCAACTTGATGTTGGTGAGAGGAATCCGACGTCACCTGCAGTTAAGTGAAGTACAGAGCACACGAAGGAGCTTGGCTCTTTACTTTTAAAAAGAGTTTAAATTTCTTAAAAGAGAGTCACTATCAGATGCAAGCAAATTAAGATGTGACATTTGGGGGCTCGCTTTTCCATTGCTCACGGAGGCCGCGCCGACATTACGCAGCATATGCACACACAAAAAAAACATGGACGCTGCTAAAAGTAAGTGTGCTACTCCAAGTGTCAGTGAATTTTTTTGTGAAGCAAAGTGGCGAATCTGATAAAGAGCATGCAAGTGAAGGACTTTTTGCATATCATTCTGTTATTCATGGGCACAATTTTCAGTCAGCTGACTGCACTGCAAAATTCATTAAGAAATGGTTTGATCCAAAAAAATTCTGGTGAAATTGGTTCTAGTGAAAAATACAAAATTCCCACTGATCTGCAATTTTATGTAAGTCTACATATTTTTTTACATAGTTAAAAATATTATCAAGTGTAACTACTTGTTTGTGTTCATTGGGAGTTGTGGGTCCTGTGTCTGTCCCGTATTCCACTCTGAGAAATCTGGTCACCCTATATTTAAACTTTATTTATACATGTTATCTATAAGCTATGGATAAAAATGAATATATGCTAATACAGGTGTGGCTAAGTCTGTCAATAATGAAGAAAATGTTTAAATGTTACATTTGCCCCTACAAACACCAGGGGCCTTATTTATAAAAGTTTGCGTAGGATTTGCGTCAGAAGTGGCGTACGGATGAGACATAGGACGCGCGTACGCACAGAAATATTCGGATTTATAAAACCGTGCGCACGCACATCCTACGCATTTTTCCCTTAATAAATCACAATCAATTCAAAATGTAGCGCAGCTTTTGTGGCTTCATGACACGCTCATAGTTGCCCATAAATAGTCCGTGAAACGCCCACAAGTTAATATGCATTGATTGCGAAATCATGGCAAACACAGAGAGGAAATCAAATCTATCTATCTATCTATCTATCTATCTATCTATCTATCTATCTATCTATCTATCTATCTATCTATCTATCTATCTATCTATCTATCTATCTATCTATCTATCTATATATCTCCTTAATTATCTATCTATCTGTCTATGTAATTGCATCTATATCTGCTCCGCAAGACAGACACATTGACGAGAATATCAGTTTTGTACATTATTTTGTTCTGTTTCTTTATGAGGATGAATTGCACAACATGCCAATATTATTGCAGAACATATTTCACTTTTCTTTTAGCAAATATGTGTTCATTTGAATTTCTGTTTTAATTTTCGATTGATTATTTTTTGTTTCACTGCTGATCGATCAAACGGGTGTTCGTGTAGGCTGTTAATTGTAAGACTTGCTTTGTGAAGTCTTCATGTTATTTATCAGAGGCAGTGTTGTCATTTTCACTTTTACGTGTTTCTTCCATCTGCCGATGGTGTCGTCATTTCTCATTTCACCCGTTTTTGTGCGTACGCCTGGGTCAGAGCTTGCGTGACGGACAGCACGTTTTCCCGTCAAGTTTGCTTTTTATAAATAAGTACTGCGTAGAGAGTGGCGTACGCCTTCTTTTGTGCTTACGCAACGTTTATAAATGAGGCCCCAGATGTTTTAGAAAAGAGGTCTCCAATGAGGTCCACAGACCTGCAATTCAGTTCCAACCCTAATTAATAACACCTGACCTGAAACACCCAATCGAGCCTTGAATCCCATTTCACATACTGTTTTTCTTATGGGAAAAATATAAACTAGGCGCATCCCAAATTACACACTTCTGTGCACGTGTGCTCAGACTTAAATAACTTTCTTAGATCTTATTTTTGTTAGCTGACTCCAGCACATTACATTTCAACAAGGTTTCTCAAAATTTGACAACAAAAAGGTTGCGTTCATTCTTACTCTTATGAAACTCTGAAACTTCTTGCTGTTTAGCAGTAGGTATCTGTACCAGTGGACTGCATCAGTGTGGTGACTGCAGAAAACTCCATAGCAGTACTGCAGTTTATCTCTCAATTCACCTGAGAACTAAACACACACACAAGCAGGAAGAGAAACTAAAATCAAAGCAGATCCTGTAAGCAGGGGGAAATCTGAAGCAAATTATACTTAAATATATTTAGGGCTGGAAAGTCAATGTTCAAATACAAAAAGTAATAAACAAATAATTCATGCACAACCTGCAGCAAATAAATGACACACCTGTGCGATGAAGATGTCTCCAATTCTGTGAATGCAGTAACTCTGACTGCTGCCTTCTTCCATGGAGTCGAATCCTCGTTGTTTAAGGGAGTTTAAGAGCTGAGCCATCTCCAGCAAGCTGTCCACCTGTGGGAAGAGTCTCTCCAGCTGCATCTCATCCATGTTTGTTTAGTTCTGGCTGTACTATTGATTTCATAAACACAATTGTTCAAAATCTCATGTAGATACTCTCAGAGGTATTAAATTCAATAACAAAATAATAACATCCCATACCGTGAATTATTTCTGTTAACTCCAGGTGGGAGCTTCAAAGTCTCGTGTATCTGCTTTCCAGAGTTCCACGCAGTGCATTATAATGACCATATGTGTTGAAAAGCAGCAAATATACTCCACGCTTAACGTCAACAAACAAAACCTCTGATGATAGAGTAATCACCTGGTTAAGTAAGCAGGTTAAACACTGTACCGTCAATATTGATGGTTTCAGAGGAATATGCAGACAGGAAGGTCGAGTCCTCTGACACGGGCTCGACACGCAGAGAGTCTGTTTCATCTTTAGTCCTGAAATACAAAAGATAATCACTGCAAAGAAACATTTTTTTGGATCAGTTATCATTAGACAAAGAGATGATAAAATAAACTACAAAAAATTGTAATGTCCAAATTATTGTTTTACATTGTGCAGAAAATGAGAAATAAGTTGTTTTCATACAGGCTTCTGCTGTATTCCCCTTGGCTCAAATCTGTGTGATAGATAAATAGATACTACAGTAACCTCCACATAAGGAGGGCCATAAGCGTAAACACTGTTGGCTTACATTACTTAGCCCAATTCCTTTCTTTCATAATATCCCAGCTTTCATTTTTTGGTGGGGCCAATGTATGCATAATATGGGCTTGAGGTGTGGGTTTTTGTCCATGAGTTCCACAGTGTAAAACCCAATAAGTTAACTTAAACCGTTTGAGGAAACTGATTGCCTTAAACCAAGGTTTTAAAACTCATACATACAAGTACTGTAAACTGTAAATTATAAGTGCATATGACTAAAAATGTTTGAGTTACCTTTACTCAAATATATTAGGTTGCTTAAGTTCAAACCACTCAAATGGTTTTAGTTCACTTAATAAATTTTATTTAGTTCACACAACTATATAGCTACTCAAATGGTTTGAGGAAACCGATTGCCTTAAATGGTTTAAGTTGATTTAACTCAAATGAATTAAGTTACATAAGATCAGAAAAACAATAATATAAAAAATGATAACAGAAAAGGGTAAAATTATTACAGTTTATTGAAAAATCATTTATTAAAAAAAATTGTTTTAGACATAATACAAAAGTGTCCTGTTCAGTCCAAATTCACATTAAAACTAATATTAGATTTACACTTTCCTTATGAAATATATCAAGTGTTCCTTTATGACTTATAGACTGTCCAAATAGACTGTCCAAACAGGAATATTTTAAAACAAAATCAGTGTACTGTTCCTTAATTCAAACGACATTTAAATATTTTTAAGGAGTACACTTTTCCCACGAAATTTACAAATTACACAGGGTCACATGTGTCTACCCCAAGCAGTAAGAAAACCTATATATTATCGTTTCATTAACAAAACTGTGGTGTACTCACAGCATGATGAGTAACTAAATAGGTCCACTTGTAGTAACATTTCTTTAGTTTTTGTTCTGTTAATGACGGTTGGTAGATCAGTCAGTCAGCCTACTCAATGGTAAAGATCCAAAAGTATGCTGGACGCATGTGTGCTAACCTGGGAGAAAACACACAAATATGAATTACTTTTCCACTTACAGAACTGTAGTGTACTCGCAACATAATAAATGAATGAATAAATGTGGTAACGTTACGTTCAATTCAATTCAATTTTATTTATATAGCGCTTGTCACAATTGTTAATTGTTGCAAAGCAGCTTTACATGAGTAGATGTAGAGGAGAACACAATCAATAGATAATATAAGATGTAGAATATAGCGGCTAAGGTTAAACCGTACAAGCAAGCGAATTAATAATGTAATGTATACAGTGAAGTGCTAGTTAAGCCAAAGTTGGCTGACTCTCCCTGGGACAAAAAAAACCCTAGGAGAAAACCCAGTGGGAAAAACTCCTAGAAGGAAAAAAACCCTTGGGAGAAATTAATATATTCATATTTGTAGAAACGGTAGGGATAGGAAGCGGGTAAGCGGATTAAACTGGTTCAGCCGGTGGTCGTTGGTCGCGCATCGGCTAGGCATCACGTTGAAAGACAGCCAGTAGATCAGTGGTGCGATGACCTTCACAGCAACAGGAACTGGGTCTGTTTGTCTCATTGTCCTCAGGGTCGTTAGGGGCCGTTTACATGTAATGCAAGTGTCATACATTATAGTGGTTTAAGTCAACTCGGTTCCAGACAGGCTAACTATTGCGGCAATAGTATATTACCCTTATGAGGTATGTGAGTGCTTTGTTCTAGACAAAATAACTACTGCGGGAAAAGTACATTTACTGGACGTTTTATGTGAATGCTTTGTTAAAGAAGAATGTCTTAAGTTTAGATTTAAATTGATCGACTGTGTCTGATACTCGAACATTATTTGGCCTGAATCCTGATTGGAACTTTTCATATGTATTATTATTCGCTATGAATGTGCGTAGCTGGCTTGCCACTACTTTTTCTAATATTTTAGAAAGAAAAGGTAGATTTGAGATTGGTCTAAAGTTATTAAGATCTCCCTGGTCGAGATTTGGTTTTTTAATGAGCGGTCTAATAACTGCTAGTTTGAAAGCTGTTGGAACGTATCCTAATTCTAGAGATGAGTTAAAGATATTTAGTACCATGTCTGACACTACATGGAATACCTCTTTTAGTAATTTTGTGGGAACGGGGTCTAGTATACAAGACGATGATTTGGATGACGTTACTAATTTAGAGAGCTCTTCTATTGTAGTAGGTTTAAATGACTCAAGATGTTCGTATGGTAATCTAGTGGAAAATGTACTATTGGGTAGAGTGGTGGCTACTTGCGTAGTTTCTATGTTTTCCCTAATAAATATAATTTTGTTAGTAAAGAAGTTCATGAAGTCATTACTATTGTGTTGGAGTTTACTATTGGTTTCTGTTTGTTCTTTGTTTCTAGTCAGTTTCGCAACTGTGCTAAATAGGAAACAAGGGTTGTTATGATTTTCTTTAATAAGCGTACTAAGATAGGTAGATCTGGCGGTTTTAATTGCCTGTCTGTAGTGTTGAACACTCTCTTTCCATGCTGAACGCCATACCTCTAACTTTGTGCTTCGGTAGTTTCTTTCCATTTTTCTAGTTTCTATTTTAAGGGCTGCAGTATGATGGTCATACCATGGAGCTGGCGTTTTTTCTTTGATTCTCTTTTTTTCAAATGGAAGCAAAGGCATCCAATGTACTAGTGCAAAAGTTGTTCAGGTTTTCTATTATAATATACAGATCTTCACGGTCATCTGCTACATGTTTTATTTGAGACAGGTCTGGAAGAGTGCTAATAAAGCTATCTTTAGTGGTGGAAATTATTGTTCTAGCTAATCTGTAGCATATTGTAGACTGAGCGGTCCTATCTAGAAGTACAGTGTATGACACAAGGCAATGGTCTGAAACGGCATCGCTCTGGGGTGATATTTCGATGTTATTAATATTGAGTCCGAGTGACAGAATTAAGTCTAATGTGTGCTTACGAGTATGCGTGGGCCTGTCAGGATTCTGCCACGAGAGTTTGGTTTTATATATATGTTTTATTGTGATGGCAGAGTCCTGACAGTCTCTTGTTTCATGTGGAGGCCATGCCTTGTTTATTGTGGCATGTGCCTCTGGTGTCTCGTCTCTAGTCCCCGCCCCCTTGTTCTCTCTGTTAATTATTCATTATTAGACATTGTCTTGTGCTGGTTCATTGTGTTCATTCGTGCCCTGTTGCTGTTTGTCATCTTGTTCTTCAGTTTAGTCTAGTCTTGTTAATCAAGTTGTGTATGTATTTGACATATGTTTAATGTTGAGTTTTGCCCCCTTGTGGGCTTTTGCTTTCTTGTCGTGTCAATAAATGTTCTTTGTTCACTCCCTGACATCGCCTGCGCTTGGGTTCTCTTGTTCCCCGTCTCAAATCCTGACAGAATGAACCAGCCAACACTGAACCCAGCAGCGATGTCGGGGAAGTCAGCGCATTTACCGCATCTGGAGCTGCCGAAGCTAGCGTGTTCAGCGCCGCCGGAGCCGTCGGTGTCAGCGCGTTCAGCGCCGCCGGAGCCATCGATGCCAGCGCGTTCAGCGCTGCCGATGCCAGCGCGTTTAGCGCGACCAGAGCCGCCGATATGGCGTTTAATCAGACCCAAAAGTCGCGCGCACAAAAACCACGCGCGAGCGCGAGATACGAGCGCACACAACACTATCCGCGTGTGGAAAAGCGTCCCCGTGAGCGCGCAGAATACAATTCGCGCGCGGAAAAGCGTCCTCGCGAGAGGGCACCTCCGCTCAGCGCACACAAATGTAGTCACGTGAGCAAAGGCTTGGATGAGCTCTCGCTCGACTCTCTCTATGCTCTCACAACTGCACCACACGCGCTTGCTCGATCAAGATGACTTTTGGGACTTTGGGGGCGGGACATTGACTGATGTCTCCACTTCTGTGATTGGTTGTTTGATTTGATTAGTGACACGCATGATCTCTTGTTCCACTATCCGTATCCAGTCAATCTAGGTAGAGAAAACATGTTTTAATATGACCATTATGTCGGAGTAGGTAATTTATGTTAAAACATTAGTCTTGTTTAAACCATGCAATAAGCTCCCCTTACAAAAATGAACCATGGTTTTACTACAGTTAAAACCAAAAAAAACATGGTTACTGTAGTAAAACCATGGTAACCACAAAATAATCATGGTTTTGATAACCATGGTTTTTAAAAACCATAGTTAAACCATGGTAAGTGTAGTAAAACCATGGGGTTGCTGATAGTAATCAATACACCAAAAAACATGGTTACTACACTTTTACCACAATAAAACTATGGTTAATTTTATTAAGGGTCCAAACATAACCAAACAATAATGCTCATTTTAAGGTATTCATTTTGTTTGTTGGTTAATATGTAGATAATTTAACAACCATATTATGGCAAATGAAACTCATTGGGAAACTCAAATACAACAACAAAGTAAAATTTAATGCTATTTTGACCCTGAGAAGATACAGAATAAAACTAATATATTAAAAAAACTAGTATCTAGTTTTTTTGTTTTTTTATATATACATATACACATACACATTTATACACACCAACACAGCAGTCCATAATTTCTTTATAGTGAGTTGGTGTTTGTATGTATCATTTCTGGTAATCTTTGTTTACACAACATATTCTTTACACTATACTATTTTGTTTTGTATATTTTAAAAAAATCTTACTGTTCCATTTGACATTTTTAACTATCTTACATTTATTTCTTCTTATTTTATTTGTACACAGCCCAACTGAAAATGCTATACATGTACAGTCTTTGTCATGCTGATAAGGTACACTAAAATTACAATTGTTAGATAATATCACCTTTTTTTATAAAGTTTTGTACAGGACTATACTAAAGTTTGCTAATGCGAACCAACTATGTGACCTGACAATGTCAGTAGCCTACAGTATATATGCAAGATGATAAACAGTAAACATAATATATAATAAAATTGGCAATGTTGTTTGGTTTTGCAATCATTAAAATTACGTCGAGCGAGAGCTCATCCAAGCCTTTGCTCGCGTAACTGCATTTGTGGCGTGCTGAGTGGAGGTGCGCTCTCGCAAGAACGCTTTTCCGCGCGTGAATTGTGTTCTGCGCGCTCGCGGGGACGCTTTTCCGCGCGCGGATAGTGTTCTGCGCGCTCGCGAGGACGCTTGTCCGCGCGCGAATAGTGTTCTGTGCCCTCGTATCTCGCGCTTGCGCGTGGTTTTTGTGCGCGCGACTTTTGGGTCTGATTAAACGCCATACGCCGAAGTCAGCGTGTTCAGCACGGCCGGAGCCGCCCAAGCCAGCGCGTCCAGTGCGGCTGGAGCCGCTCAAGCCAGCGCAGTTCAGTGCGGCTGGAGCCGCCCATGTCAGCGCGCCCGGAGCCGCCCAAGCCAGCGCGTCCTGCGCGGCCGGAGCTGCCGAAGCCTGTGCAGTTGTCCCGTCCCGCACAGCTCTCGCGGTCGACTTGTCCCGCGGAGCTGTGACTACAGACTTTGTTTCATGCACTTTGTTTTGTGTACCCATGGACTCATGTCTGTTTTGTCTAGTGTTTTGGTTTTGTCTTGTGTGTTCCCCTGAGGAGCGTCTGGTAGTTGCTCCTTAGGGGGAGGGTACTGTCAGGATTCTGCCACGAGAGTTTGGTTTTATATTTATGTTTTATTGTGATGGCAGAGTCCTGACAGTCTCTTGTTTTATGCAGAGGCCATGCCTTGTTTATTGTGGCATGTGCCTCTGGTGTCTCGTCTCTAGTCCCCGCCTCCTTGTTCTCTCTGTTAATTATTCATTATTAGTTCATCCCTTGCACCTGTGTTGCCCTCGTTAAGTTTCCCTATTTAATCTCCTCTTGTCTTGTGCTGGTTCATTGTGTTCATTCGTGCCCTGTTTGCTGTTTGTCATGTTGTTCTTCAGTTTAGTTTAGTCTTGTTAATCAAGTTGTGTATGTATTTGATATATCAATGTTTAATGTTGAGTTTTGCCCCCTCGTGGGCTTTTGTTTTCTTGTCGTGTCAATAAATGTTCTTTGTTCACTCCCTGACATCGCCTGCGCTTGGGTTCTCTTGTTCCCCGTCTCAAATCCTGACATGTATCTGTTATACCCAGTACTTATCTAGAGTTACATAATAACTACCAAGTATGTACCACTGGTAAGTACAGTAATGATACCAGTTAATTACCATGTAGATACCTAAAAGTAAGTACCACACATTTGTCAGTAAGTACAACTTATTTACCATATATGTATAAGGTAAGTGCACAAACTGTAAAATAAAGTGCTACCAAATGTCTCTTTAAAGCACTGTTAGAGTCGCACTAGCTATTCATAAGTTGGCTTTATTTATAGTAATTTACTATTTAAGTTGTAATATAATTATAATTACAGTAGTATGTTTTTCCGATGATTTCACTGCGAGTACATTAACAAAAAGCATCAGTTTTGTCTGATTATAAAGCAGTTTTGCAAACACACTTTTATCCAGTAAAAACTCTATTCAGTTGTCAAAAGGTTGCGTTCACAAGTTTGTATTTTAACTATGGTAAACGGACAGCATTTATACAGCGCTTTCATAGAAAAAAATGGCCATCCAAAGCGCTTTACATATATTGCCTCACATTTACCCATTCACTCACACATTCATACAACCCCAAAACAGAAAAAGTTGGGACACTGTAGAAATTGTGAGTAAAAAAGGAATGGAATAATTTACAAATCTCATAAACTTATATTTTATTCACAGTAGAATATAGATAACATATCAAATGTTGAAAGTAAGATATTTTGAAATGTCATGCCAAATATTGGCTCATTTTGGATTTCATGAGAGCTACACATTCCAAAAAAAATTGGGACAGGTAGCAACAAGAGGCCAGAAAATCCAAATGTACACACAAGGAACAGCTGAAAGACCAATTTGCAACTTATTAGGTCAATTGGCAACATGATTGGGTATAAAAAGAGCCTCTCAGAGTGTCAGTGTCTGTCAGAAGTCAAGATGGGCAGAGAATCACCAATTCCCCAAATGCTGCAGCGAACAATAGTTTTCTTAGTTTCTCAGAGAAAAATTGCAATGAGATTGAAGTTATCATCATCTACAGTGCATAATATCATTCAAAGATTCAGAGAATCTGGAACAATCTCTGTGCGTAAGGGTCAAGGTCGGAAAACCATACTGGATGCCCATGATCTTCGGGCCCTTAGACGGCACTGCATCACATACAGGAATGCTACTGTAATGGAAATCACAACATGGACTCAGGAATACTTCCAGAAAACATTGTCAGTGAACACAATCCACCGTGTCATTCGTTGTTGCCAGCTAAAACTCTGTAGGTCAAAAAAGAAGCCATATCTAAACATGATCCAGAAGCACAGGCGTTTTCCCTGGCCAAGGCTCATTTAAAATGGACTTTGGCAAAGTGGAAAACTGTTCTGTGGTCCAACCAATCAAAATATGAAGTTCTTTTTGAAAAACTGGGATGCCATTTCATCCGGACTAAAGAGGACAATGACAACCCAAGTTGTTATTAGCGACCTTTTCAGAAACTTGCATCTCTGATGGTTTGGGGTTGCATGAGTGCGTGTGTCATGAGCAGCTTACACATCTGGAAAGGCACCATCAATGCTGAAAGGTTTATCCAAGTTCTAGATGCATATGATCCCATTCAGACGTCGTCTCTTTCAGGGATGACCTTGTATTTTCCAACATGACAATGCCAGACCACATACTGCATCAATTACAACATCAAGACTGCGTAGAAGAAAGATATGAGTACTGAAATGGCCAGCCTGCAGTCCAGATCTTTCATCCATAGAAAAGATTTGGTGCATCATAAAGAGGAAGATGCGACAAAGAAGACCTAAGACAGATAAGCAACTAGAAGTCTGTATTAGACAAGAATAGGAAAACATTCCTATTCCTAAACATTGGTCCTCCTCCAGCTGTTCCTTATATGTACATTTAATTTTTCTGGCCTCTTATTGCTACCTGTCCCAACTTTTTTTGGAATGTGTAGCTCTCATGAAATCCAAAATGAGCCAATATTTGGCATGACATTTCAAAATATCTTACTTTCAACATTTGATATGTTATCTATATTCTATTGTGAATAAAATATAAGTTTATGAGATTTGTAAATTAGTCCATTCCTGTTTTACCCACAATTTCTACAGTGTCCCAACTTTTTCTGTTTTGGGGTTGTACATCCAGCTCATTGGGAGCAGCTGGGGTTAGGTGTCTTGCTCAAGGACACCTCGACACATGGTCAGGTGGAGCCGGGGATTGAACCACCAACCTTTCAATTTGCAGACAACCTCCATGAACCACTGCCACCCCACATTAACTATATACATATCACCTCCATGTTCCCAATCTAAATATAATGACATATGTCTTCTTGCTGGCAACTCTGTTGGCCAATCAGATAATCTGATTGGCAAGCACCTTGGACCAATGTGAAACCTTTCAGCACTCCCGTTGCTCCGACCAACAGTGACGCACATTTTTACCAGAAGAGTCTGAAGCACCTGTTGTTACATAAACTGTAGCATAGTGGCACAAACAGTGTGCAGAGGACAAGCTCATGCAGGAGAGTCGTCTCCTAGCCAATGAAGCACAGGAATTATTACAGTATCCATTCCTTGTAAAGTTTACACTTTAATCCACTAAATGAGACCTATATGAGTCATCAAATTTGAAATGAGCCCAAAATAGTTGTGACTGTCACAGGGGCATGTTTACCATGGTGTGGCATCTCCTCTTCTTTTTAAGAAGTGAGTTGTAAGTTGTTGTCTATACCAGGCATGGGCCCGTATAAGATTTTGAGGGTATGATAACCTTAAGCAAAATACCAGTTTCACAGTGTTGCTGTATTGCCATTGCAACACTAAAATGTGTTATTTTCAAACGCCTGCGTATACAAACAACTTTTCAACTGGACACAATACATTTCATTTTAAAGCAACATACAAAATGTATGCCAGGTTAAAATAAAGCACTTAAATTATAATATTCTTTAATATATATTAAATGCAAACCTTGGAAATGGTTGGTGGTTTTAAAACCTTAGTACATTGAAACCGGTTACCGGACCATGGCTAATTTATACATGACATCAGTATGTTAGCTGTGAGTTTAAGGTCTACAGTCACCCACTCTTGACAGGGGTAATATGTGACCGAGTTGACCCATAAAATGTTTCTGCTTACTTAAAGGGGACATGTTACAATAATTTTTTTAAATGTCAAATAAATCTTTGGTGTCCTCAGAGCACATATGCGAAGTTTTGGCTCAAAATATCATATAGATAATTTATTACATCATGTTAAAATTGACACTTTGTAGGTGTGTGCAAAAATGTGTCCATTTTGGGTGGGTACTTTAAAATGCAAATGAGCTGATGAAATTCGCAATGATGGTGGTTTGATGCAATTGAAACTCAATTGTGCTGTCAATTATTTTTTCTCTCTCTTTTTCTCTGCACTAAATGGCAGTGCTGTGGTTGGATAATGCAGATTAAGGGGTGGTATTATTATAATAAGAGCTCCTTATGACATCATAAGGAGAGCCAAATTTCAATGACCTAATTTTTCAAGTGCTTGCAGAGAATGGTTTGCCAAAACCAAGTTACTGGGTTGATCTTTTTCACATTTTCTAGGTTGATAGAAGCACTACAGACCCAATTATCGCACTTAAACATGAAAAAAGTCAGATTTTCATGCCATGGCCCCTTTAAATGAGCTCTAATTAGAAATTGATTCACTTTGATTCAATGGAACAATTCAAAACTTTCAAAACGATTCTCGACTCTAAACACCTCATAATTGATTCGCAGAACTAATTTAAAGGGGTTTGGAGAATTTACAAGCAAGATGGGTTCATGTCATTTTTTCCCAACAAGGTTCATGGATGTTTCCCTGATCACAAGACTAAATATAAAAACATTTCTGTCCCATAAAAAGGGTCAAAGCAGCTCTCTCTCTTTCAGCAATTTATTCTGGGAATAGGTGGACTCCAGTTTGTCTTTAAAAAAACAAAAGACTCTGTAAAAAGCAAAACAAATTTTTACAAGCAAAAAACAAGCACTGAGTAAGTTTACTTTCTTATTTTCCAGCAGAATCTGCTATATGTACAGTTTGAATTTAAGACAGCATTAACTGCATTTTGTCAGAAGCAGATGAATAAACTCTAAGATGCTCCTTTAGAGATGTGCCATTTTATATTTACATTTAAGACATAAACTAAAAAGAAATGAATTATTAACTTTACAGAATCCTGAATTAAGAGCTTTATACCCAGATATCAAAGAAAAGCAAGTTCATTTTTTTTTAAGAAGCGATGTATATAAAACATTTACCCTTTACTCAAACATTATTTTCCAGTTGACAAAAGCAAAACAATGCATGTAAAAAATCTTTCCATCTGTGCCGAAATAGGACAGAAAATTAACATTTTACTAAAATTGTAACATTTGTTAATAACAATTAATAACATCACTTCCCAGTCCAAGAAAAACATGAAGACTTTCCAGTGTAATGTTTTTTGGGCCAAATATTCCTGAATCTAAATCACAATAAATAACTAATAAAACAGCTATATACAGGAATGACTGTTTAATAAGACACAGACTCGTCTGTAATGAATAACTGGACAGATTTTAAAATGTACAGCGAGTCCTGGTTGTGAAGACACACATTCTTTCAGCAATGATTTGCAAAATATAACACACTGAGACTGCTGTACACATCAACATTCAGTAATTCAATCAATTCTTCCTTATTTTTCTTCTATACCTGAAATTTTTTTTTCAATTAAAACAATAAAATCACAGTAAAAACAAAACAAGTCTAAAAAATTATGACTAAAATCTGAATGATTTCATAAGTTATGCAGTATCCCACAACATAAATGTTTAGATCATGATTGGGAAAACAATCACTGTGTATCGAACCTGCAGATTGCAGATGATAAGGGGCATTAAAAGTAAACAATGTGATCTGTATTTTCATGGTCTTTGGTTTTACGGTGTCCTGTCTGTGTAGTGTGTGTGGGGTTGTTGTGCTTTCTGCTTGTGTTTGAATGAGAGGGGACAGGGCTGGGTGACTTCTCCGGATGAATGAACATATCTGCAAAGACATTACAGCAATGCATTTACTTACATTAGCAGAAACACTTTAAGTATGATACATTAAGGGACATAATCTAAAAAAAACTCTAGAAATCACAATATATGTTTTTTAACTATTTATTTGTTTGATACGGCTGCAAATAAGTATTTGAACACCTGTCTATCAGAAAGAATTCTGACTAAGACCTGTTACTCTGTCTTTAAAATGTGTACCTCCACTCCATTTATTATCCTAAATTAGATGCACCTGTTTGAGGTGGTTAGCTGCATAAAGACACCTGTCCACCCCATACAATCAGTAAGAATCCAACTACTAACATGGCCAAGACCAAAGAGATGTCCAAAGACACTAGAGACAAAATTGTACACCTCCACAAGACTGTAAAGGGCTACGGGGAAATGGCCAAGCAGCTTGGTGAAAAAAGTCCACTGTTGGAGCAATCATTAGAAAATGGAAGCAGCTAAACATGACTGTCAATCTCCCTCGGACTGAGGCTCCATGCAAGATCTCACCTCGTGATCCTAAGAAAGGTGAGAAATCAGCCCGAACTACACGGGAGGAGCTGGTCAATGACCTGAAAAGAGCTGAGACCACCGTTTCCAAGGTTACTGTTGGTAATACACTAAGACGTCATAAATCATGCATGGCTCGGAAGGTTCCCCTGCTTAAACCAGCACATGCCCAGGTCTGTCTTAAATTTGCCAATGACCATTTAGATGACCCAGAGGAGTCATGGGAGAAAGTCATGTGGTCAGATGAGACCAAAATAGAACTTTTTGTCGTAATTCCACTAAACGTGTTTGGAGGAAGAAGAACGATGAGTACCCAAGAACACCATCCCTACTGTGAAGCATAGGGGTGGTAGCATCATGCTTGGGGGTGTTTTTCTGCACATGGGAAAGGGCGACTGCACTGTATTAAGGAGAGGATGACCGGGGCCATGTATTGAGAGATTTTGGGGAACAACCTCCTTCCCCAGTTAGAGCATTGAAGATGGGTCGAGGCTGGGTCTTCCAACATGACAATGACCACAGCCAGGATAACCAAGCAGTGGCTCTGTAAGAAGCATATCAAGGTTCTGGCGTGGCCTAGCCAGTCTCCAGACCTAAACCCAATAGAGAATCTTTGGAGGCAGCTCAAACTTCGTGTTTCTCAGTGACAGGCCAGAAACCTGACTGATATAGAGAAGATCTGTGTGGAGGAGTGGGCCAAAATCCCTTCTGCAGTGTGTGCAAACCTGGTGAAAAACTACAGGAAACGTTTGACCTCTGTAATTACAAACAAAGGCTACTGTACCAAATATTAACATTGACTTTCTAAGGTGTTCAAATACTTATTTGCAGCTGTATCATACAAATAAATAGTTAGAAAATTATATATTGTGATTTCTGGATTTTTTTTAGATTACGTCTCTCAGAGTGGACATGCACCTACGATGACAATTTCAGACCCCTTCGTGATTTCTAAGTGGGAGAACTTGCAAAATATCAAATATATATACACATACAATTTCATTTTCATTATATTGTGTCATAATTTCAACTGGAATTTTATTTAGATTTCTGTTATTTCTTTATCTCTACGTTTGTGTTTATTCTGCAAACGATTAGTTGCGACTCGTGAATCATGAGGCAGGACTATTGACTATCAGTCACGAAAGTATCGCATTTACTCTTTTTTGCATAAGTGAAAAACCAGCTCAAGCGAGCATAAAAACTTGTTTGCAAATTAAGGGATTTTTATTCGAAATTTGGCAAGTTTGATGGAAACCCAGCTAATGTAACACAACATTACATATTGAAGCTATTATAGCTTTGATGTAATATGAGAACCTGTGCGTGTGTGTTTCAGTTCACTCACAATTGTAGTTAGTTCTTGTAATAAAATTCAATAAAAAAATCAACGTGCATGTCTCTTGAACCAAAACAAGGCAGGTAGATTTACAGAGGTCTTTTCGCTTATGAAGAAAGACATTAGCACACAGAATCAGTAGCTTTTACCTGGAGCGAGCCGTTGGGGACTTTTGGATCTCATGGCTCTTAAACTGCCTCCCTCTTTTCCAGTAACTCTGATGGGAACTACTTGAGACACCTCTATGCCAGCTAAAAGTGTGAAAGTACATTTAGACATTTAAAATGTACCTAAACATCAATACTGAACACACAAACCTTAGTCATGCTGACAATCATCAAACATCATTCATTAAAATACAAATACACATGCATATGTACACAAAGATGGAGATCTTCATACCTGCACTGTTGTTACGGTGATGTGAGTTCCTGTGTTTGCTGTGTTTCTCTTTGCTCTTTCCCTGGGCAGCCAGTTTGGTTGGGATCTTCTGTTGAATTGTACTGACTTTCTGTGATTGGTTGGTGGTGCTGATGAGGTGGATGGGTACATCTGTCTTGACAGGCAGAGAAGTGATGCTCTCCCTGCGTGGTGGTATCAGTGGTGGCCTCTCTTCAAAGCTGGGAGAAACCACGTTCACTATAGGGTAAGGAGAAGCTATCTGAAGAGGAAACCAGAAGAAAAATATACATCAGATGTATGAAATACTAAATGTGTACATAAAATGTGAAATCCAGGCTAAAGTCTCATAATCGAATTATGATATTAGGACCATCAAAGTTTCATCTTCACCACTGACCAACAAAATAACTAGTCGTGTAAAACCTCTGCAGCAGCAGAAGACCAGTTCAGTTTTCAATCACAAACCTGTATCTGTTCAATATTCAGAGGAAGGTTTCCAGTGTTGAACCCGTTCTCATTCTTCTTTAACTTCTTCTGCAGCTGCTCCAGCTTTTCTTTCTCTTTTTCCACAGTGCGCATGGAGTCTCGGAGTCTCTCCAGATCCTGCTGGTATTCCTGTCTGCACCGCTCCAGTTGCTGTTTTTCCTCTGCCAGCTGCTGCTCCTGTTTGCTGCACTCCAGTTCTCTCTCCGTCAGCTCTTTCTCACTGATCTCTGCCTGCCGTCTCTGCCTCTCTCGCTCCTGCTCCCACTGCATCTGCTCCTGCCTGTGCTGGTCCTGAAGACGCTGGAAGTTAGCCAGCTCTTCCCGCTGCTTTTCCAAGTTTCGATACTTTTCCTGTTCCAAGAGAGTGTTGCCCTTGGGTCGGGACATCAGCTCATCGATAGTGGCGCGCTGCACCTCTGTGTGGCTTTTTAACTGCAAGAAGACAGACTGAAAAACAGAGCACATAGTGAAGTCAGTAGTTGCGGCTTAATTGTCGGGCCGCAAGCGGGCCAGCTAGGGCTTGTGGCTAGGGGTGTGCCGGTTTCAGAATTGGTGTGACGGTTCGTAATTTTTAGAAGGATCTCTTGACAGAAATGCAAAATAATATACAAAACTATATTATCAGGGGTGTATATAAAGACCTTTTTATAATAAACCGTTATGTTTTTATTACCTTAGAATGAGACATTTTTATCTATTTACATATTACATGGAAGTCGCCATTTTGTGCCGCCATGTTTCTACAGAAGCCCTTAACGGACAAACTTTTTTACTAAGTTGTCTCCGACGATGACATGTTTTCCCGGTGGTGGCTACCGTAGCTTCTCTATGCGTTTTAAAAGCAAGGGGTGAGCAGTGGACTGTGTCGTTGGTTGCAATTCGCAACCTCACCAATAGATGCTGCTAAAATTTACACACTGTACCTTTAATATGTTTAATATCAAACGTAACCAAAAAGTAACCTGGTCTGTCCTGTGTGTCAGCGCGTTGTCAGTGTCCTCTCTGCTCTGCATTTTTCACTGCGTGAGAACATGATGGGGCGTGAGAGCGGCATATCTTGTCGGACACAGCAACAGTAACTAAGAGGGTCGGGTCTTTGCGAACGGTCAATTGACCTGATATATTCTCCATGTTCATGAGTCATCTGCACATCTCAATTATGCTTTTTTCCAAAGAATCAAATACAGTTGGGAACGACGTAGACCATTAATAACACTGTTAACAATTGTTTTAACCGGTATTTAAACATTCTCTATGATTATAAATGTTTTAAAAAATATATTTTAATAACGCGGTTTTGGCGGTTATAAAGTTCTAATGACGGTGTTCAACTATAACCGTCGGTCTCATGGTTATATAATAACCCTCACATCCCTACTTGTGGCGTGATAAAGGTCAAAGGTGGACCTTGTCTGAGTCTGTGGCAAGATGTGAATTTCACTTCTGGCTGATTAATATTGCGTGCGTGTAAATTTATAAATATTGCAAAAATTTAATGTTTCTCTTATTTGTTAGGAAAATTAACGGTGGCTTCATTATATTTTAAAGGTGCCAAAGAATGCATTGATACGATTTGTTAAATTGTTCTCTGATATCTACATAGAAGGTATTTGGCTTTATTAATTGCAAAAATTATTTATTTACAACCCTAGGATTTGCCTTTAGAATAAAATGATCAGTTATTAACTTATTTGAAAGGGTCATGAATAATAATGTTGAGCTCTGCTCTGATTGGCTGTTTGTCAGAGCAGCTCAGTTCAGTAGCTCGGTGTGTGTACACACAGATCTTATGTTTAAGCCTGTATAGAATTTGAGGAATAATAGATTGTTTGGAGATTGTTAATGGACGTTTCTGAGTGGTAAGTTTGGGGTTTTTTTCAGTATGGACCTGCTAAACGTAACTGTAAAGTCAATAGTAGAACTTCAGCCTTAACGCTAGCATATAGCTCTAACTCAACAGTCACAACTTTGTGTTTAGCATTGTAACAACATTGTGCTTAATTTAATGTTTAATTTAATGTTGGGGCGTACAGCTCAACTGTAACATCACAATGTCTTTTGCATGCACAAGGTTTACATAAGGAGGAAACAATAGTGTTAAGGCTCACGATATGTCATTACCATGTGCAGAGCTCTTGTTATTCATCTTTGTCATCTAAGTAAATCGTTTTAAAAGTGTAGTAAACATGTACTCTCAGAGTTTTGTGTTTTTGTTTAGAGATGGACTTTGAGTTTACTGTGCGCTGACGTAAATTTTTAGTAATAATGTAAACTAAAGTAATACTCTGATGTTATAACTGAGGCTATTGAGCAGTTATAAATATTACAAAGTTTAGCTCAATAGTGTGCACATTTGTCAATAAAAAATAAACGTACGATTAACTGAAATGATATGACATATATATATATAATTTTCTGAAGGTATACAGTATGCCTTGCATGCATGAGAGTAGACACAAACTCTAGTTGCACACAAGCTTCCTGAACAGCATTGTTTGCGTACACTCTCGCCCAGCCATTTTACTAAAATAATAGATTATATACATATATATACATATATTGTCACCAAACACCTTTGTATGACTTCAGAACAATTATGATGAGCTCAGATAATAAAGTCTCTAAACGCCACCTCTGTCAAAAATGAGATGATAATATTAACCGAATGCTCTTGGCACGCATTATACTTTCATCAAATACTTTTTTATACAGCTGGTTATGGATTAAATGAATGTGTCGATTAAAGGCGGAGTGGACAATGTTTGAAAAACGCTTTGGAAAAGGGAGTCGGGCCGATTACCAAAACACACTTGTAGCCAATCAGCAGTAAGGGTCTACTAACCAACATCCTTGCCGGAGTTACGTATGTGTGGGGCGGGTCTATCAAAAGAAGGTCCAGATTCTATTGGGGTAGGGGCGTGTGTGCATAGGTGATTTCTAATATCAACATTGGCTTTCAAACATTGTGCCCTCCGCCTTTAAACAGACAATGAACTATTATGTTATGAACTATACTATGTTAATTTACCCCTACATGAAGCAACAAGGAAAAGAAGATTGTCTGTTGTACATCTTGGTCAAAACGTTTCATTAATAAAGTGGCAAAAAATAAATGAATATTTGGATTACCTGCAGGCTGCAAAGCTTCTGTGACAGTCTAGTTACAGTTTCATAAAGCTGCAGAGACAAATGTACATGTTAAAAAGGCTGAACATTTTTAAATGAAGAAAAATACAGAACATCACAGAGCAAAACTGCAAATTTCACCTCGGCCTTAGGAAAGCTGACTATCCTGCTCTCTAAGGTCATCTCCTCATCTGCCTAACAGGTCAAAAGCAAAAACCAGGATTACCAACACAAGTAACAGTAGAGTAAACCGTACGGTATCAATAAATGTGATATGCTCACCGACAGCTCCAGACTCTCCAATAAACTCCCAGCACCATCTGCTAACAGTCCACCAGTACATGTGTCACAATTACAACACCAGTTTATTTATATATATATATATATATATATATATATATATATATATATATATGAGAGAGAGAGAGATTGGTTCCAAAACGCGATAAACGGCATTTTAAAAAAGAATTTGAGTTAACACCAAAATCAGTATTTTATCAGGTCAGTATTAAAAAGTAAATTCTTAATTTTACGCAAAATCAGATATCCACTGTGTTATTCTGTCATCTTTTCTCCCTTTTTCCCAAAACTCAATAAAAGCTAGTCCTACTTCTCTGCAGAATGCAATAAATCCGCTCAACCAATCACAGCGCACCATTCAACGCATTGTAAACAACAATGGCGGGGCTTTGATTATTACACACAGAATCTTAGTTTTCCTCATCTTGAACTTTGTGATCAACAAACAAACAAAACCAAAATAATAATTTTATGGCATTGATAAACATGTGGTGGTTTTCTGTGGCAAAGAAAAAAACATAAGCCATCGTTTTGAGTAATGGCATTGTTTTTTTTTTTTTTTAAATACCACTAGTCAATTAAATGAATATAACATGGCAAAGATGAATGCACATTTATATACTGATTCAATAGATTTATTGCATTTTGGAAAAAAATCAGTTTTTACAATAAATCTTTGAAAATCAAATGATGTATTAGAATTTTTAATGCTATTATAACCTAAAGATGCTATGTGAAAGTTTGTAACAGAAAATAGTGGTTTTCATCTCGTCACTTTCTTGGTATGGAAAACATGTTTTTACAGAAATTATTCAAAATGGATTTATTGCGTTTTGGAACCAAACTCTTCATATATAAAGATAGCAGTATAGTATATACACTGTAGATTTGCTCTTACTTTCGGGTAGCACGCAGGTGTCACTTTCAAAACCCGTAAAGGGCACTGGCACCAAATCCAATCCCTCAGCGGTGAACGGAGTTTGGTTCAACTCACAACCTACCAACAACCTCTGTAAAATCTCCACTGAGGAATAGGAAAACACCAGATAAAGATTTCAGGACACACTATACAATACTTTATCATTCAAACACATTTCATTAACCAAAACAATCTCAATATAGCCCCCTTAATGATGTTTAATGTTTCACATCATCAAACAAATCTAAATTTTAATCAAAAATAACACAGCATGCAGTTAAATGTGGTTTTTATTATGAAGGGAAACCAAAATCCAAACCCACATGACCTGTGTCAAAAAAGTGCAAATTTAGCCCAAGAGCTCAGCAAAGACTCATCCAAGAGGTCACAAAAAACCCCACAACAACATCCAAAGAACTGCAGGCCTCACTTGCCTCAGTTAAGGTCAGTGTTCATGACTCCACCATAAGAAAGAGACTGGGCAAAAATGGCCTGCATGGCAGAAATGCAAGACGAAAATCGCTGCTGAGCAAAAAGAACATAAAGGCTCTTTCTTTTACATTAAGTCTTGATGATCCTCAAGACTTTTGGGTAAATACTCTATGGACTGACGAGACAAAAGGTGAACTTTTTCAAAGGTGTGTGTCCCATTATGTCTGGTATAAAAGTAACACCGCATTTCAGCAAAAGAACATCATACAATTGTAACATATGGTGGTGGTAGTGTGATGGTTTTGCTGCTTCTGGACTTGGAAGATTTGCTGTGATAAATGAAACCCTGAATTCTGCTGTCTACCAAAAAATCCTAAAGGACAATGTCCGGCCATCTGTTCATGAACTCAAGCTGAAGCGAACTTGGGTTCTGCAGTGGGACAATGATCCAAAACACACCAGCAAGTCCACCACTGAATGGCTGAAGAAAAACTAAATGAAGACCTTTGAGTGGCCTAGTCAAAGTCCTGACCTTTAAAAGGCAGTTCATGCACAAAAACCCTCCAACGTGGCTGAATTGCAACAATTCTGCAAGGATGAGAGTGGGCCAAAATTCCTCCACAGCGCTGTAACAGACTCATTGCAAGTTCTCGCAAACGCTTGATTGCAGTTGTTGCTGCTAAGGGTGGCCCAACCAGTTATTAGGTTTAGGGGGTAAACACTTTTTCACACAGAGCCATATGGGTTTGGATTTTGTTTTCCTTTATAATAAAAATATTCATTTAAAAATGGCATTTTGTGTTTAATTGTGTTATCTTTGATTAATACTTACATTTGTTTGATGATCTAAAACATTGTGACAAACATAAAAAAAAGGGAGGGGGCAAACACTTTTTCACAACACTGTATTTACCTAAAAATCTGCAAGTTCTTGAGCACATCCTTGAAAATTTAAAAAAACTGTACATTTGTGGCTGTATGGTCTTTATGATTGGTTGTTAGGGTATTGCACATGGGCTCAGTGAAAAGACCCCCCCCCCATTTCTATTCTATATTGTATTCTGTTCCCATTTCATTGTTTGTTAGGCAAAAAATGCAAGAAAGCTTTTTTCTTAAAAAAAAAAAAACTAAATGATTGAGGCATAACGTATTTCCAAAGCATAAATGTACAAGATGACTCGCTACAGTTTAATATATAAACATGTGCAATATTGGCCTGGCACGGAACACTAAAAACATTTTTCATTATTCAACAATGTTGCCATAACACACTATGAAATCTTTTTTCTACAGTACGAGTCTCACCATCCTTTAATGCTCCGATGAGGAGCTGCTGCCCCTGTAGCGGCTCTGCTGCATTACCACACAGCAGGTGGCGCTCAAATGATGAGCCGTCATCAACACCGGTCACATTGGCTGCAATGCTGGCAAATAACCTGTGCTTCTCTGTGAGGTGATACTCTATATAAGCATCCATCATACACAGACTTCCTGTGCAGAAAACACACAATTTGATCGAGAAAAACACGGTTAAATTATGCTGGGGCAAGCAGACTGAACTGATAGACTTTGACTTGAAAGTTTGCGTTATACTTGCAAAGTCCTTGATTCTCTCTGAGAGTTCTTCTGGTTCCTCTACCGCTTCTTCTGGACAGCTGAAACACAAAATGAAATTGGGCACAATCACAATGTAATGCTAGATTTTTACAGTATTGTTCTGTATGCAACGCACCACTCCACAGCCTTCCAGATTTGGTCTCTCCAAGCCCTGCGCACCTCTCCGGAGGAAGTGTGAAACTGGTACATCTCTGGAGGGTCGGACGAGGCCGTGATCAGAAACAGAGCCTTTTCGTCGTGAGCCACCTCCCGTACTATGAGCTTCTGGAGTGGGATCACCGCAGGTTTACCGTCCTGCAGGAACACATGTTGGACAGCTTAATCTACATGATAAAGTGGCATGATAACAACAAATACAGGGAATATATAGATATAGGATAGTGTGACGGATCACATTCAACAGACATTTGTCAAATCTCACCAGAGAAGCAAATGTAAGCCTCTGATCTTTTTCAAGTAAAAGCAGCAAGACATCTGATAACAGCAGGACAAGGACATCTGAAAGAATACGAAAGATTCAAATTTCAGCCCACATGAAAACGGACCCTTTGCTAATCTCAGACCTTTCATGGGAATGATTTTCTGGGAGATTTCTGTGAACAGTGTAGTTTAAAGTAAAACATGCTGATAAATAACTAAACACTGTTTGGACATTACTGTAAGTTATACCACCGGGCTGTTAAATGCTTTATTCTGATTGGTTGAGAAATTATTCTTTTTTGATAACGCATATGTCTTAAAATATCCACCAGCGTCGGAGCCGATGGTGTAGTGGGCAGCGCTCCGATATATGGTGCAAACGCCCCCCCTCCCAAAAAAATATATCAAAATATCCACCAGAGCAATGTCTTAGCAATGTTTGTGGTAACAGCGTAATAATTGGCTCCAATCTTTTGAATTATGTAAAAAATAATTGACAGAGATCCGTTAAATTATATAGTTTTTTCAAATAATTTAAAGGACTGGAGTCAACTATTCCACTTCTACCACAGATACAACAAACATTGCTCTGATGGTTATTTTGTGACAGGTTAGATGAGCATTTACATATAAATAATGCATACCTGTGGATCATTTCTCAACCAATCAGAATAAAGCATATACCGGGACTGTGGTATAATTTAAAATAATGCACACCCGCGGTGTAACGGCGGCAGAATTACCACCTTGGGTGTGCATTATTTCTGAATAATTCAACAGTCCGTCGTCAATTATTCCTTACTAATATGGGCTAATGGACTGGAATGAAGTTTAAAAAAAAACATTATATGCATTTCTTTTTTAAATACTGAACTTTACATGCACAGAAATAAGCTGAAAACTACTTAAAAATTAAGCATGTTCTAAGATATGGGTCTCCAACCCTGTTCCTGGAGGGCAATCTCTACCTAAAAATTAGAGACAGGTGTGTTGGAGAAGGGTTGGAACTAAAATATGCAGGACAGGACAGGTGCCTTCCAGGAACCGGGGTGGAGACCTATGTTCTAAGAGATTTAAAGGCGGGGTGCATGATCTTTGAAAGCCAATGTTGACATTTGAAATCATCTAAACAAACACACCCCTACCCCAATAGAATCTGGACCTTCTTTTGATAAACCCACCCCACACATTTGCAACCCAGGCAATGATGTCAATTAGTAGACACGCCCCTTGTTGCTGATTGGCTACAAGTGTGTTTTGGTACTCGGCCCGACTCCCTTTTTCAAAGTGTTTTTTAAAATCATGTGTAAGTAACACAATTAAAGGCACAATATATAATTTTCACCACTAGATGTCACTCAAAACAACAGCAGCAGCAGCAGCTTGATGACTCTGTTAAAGAGCGTGGAATGATGGGAGTTGTAGTCGTCACCTTCAACGTCGATAGGAATCGATCTGCCAGGACTCACAAATCATTTTTATACATGATTTATTGAAATACAGCTTCATGACCCTTACATTTTAATGTAAACCCCAAAACAGAGCAACATGCGCTCAACGTTACTACATCCGCATGCAAACTGCTAGTGCTACTGTGCAGATCGATCGTCAAATTAGCTATTTAAAGCAATACTTTCTCGATAATGTAATGTCATTCGCTGGTCAATCTGTGCAGTGCCATGTGAAGTCAAACACATGTATGGTTTCTATAACAGCAGAAGCCGAAACAGAGGATAATTTGGACGTGTCATTGACAAGTGACCCTATCAAAAGGGGCGGAGCGTTTTTTAGAACTGTACATTTTTTGGATTCTAACATTGTTCAAAACATTTCGATAGTGTGAGTAGTACACATGTGCTAGTGGTTTTTGGATATTAAAAGGGACACTTTTTTTGAAAATATGCTCATTTTCAGCTCCCCGAGAGCTGAACATTTGATTCTTACCATTTTGGAATCCATTCAGCTGATCTCCGGGTCTGGCGCTAGCACTTTTAGCATAGCTTAGCTTTTAGCATAGACCATTAACATCGCGCTAAGAAAATTTCGATAAGTTTTGATATTCTTCCTATAGGGCTTATTCGATCTACGTCATCAATGTTCACGGCGGCCATATTGTTGACATAAAACTGTCAGTCTGTTAATTGACAAGCGAGGCAGCGTGGGTATTATGCATGGTATTATCGGTGTAATTTTTTTTAAAACCGCGCGATGGTGTGTGGTGTAATACACGGATGTTCTAACAACAGCAAAAAGAACCCCGGAATTAGTTTTTATGCGATACCGACTGTCAGAAAACATGAAAGGCAGGAGACAGAGGAGTTGAACCAGCGAAGGAGAGACTCCCAACAGCAAAGTCTGTCCCCATCATTTTACCACAGGTAACGTTAGGGATATATGCTCACAGCAAAGTCTGTCCCCATAATTTGATCACATATGGTTAGCTAAGCAGTGGCTGAAACTGCTCTTTCAAATAAGTTGCCATAAATTGAGACTGTTATTAAATGAGTATTAATAACTATATGAACATAATAATAGGTCTGGCATTGATACTAGGTAGGGAATTAAGGGCCGTTCACATAGTTTTGAAACTCGTTTTATATTAAACAGAATAGCGGAGCTCACACCAAAACTATAACGATACAGATACAATGAACGACATCATTGGGATCACTTTCTGAGCGATTTTCCCACCTGATGAAGGATAAACCATTGATAGCATTAAAATCTATTTGAACTTCAAGTGCACAAGCACTTCAAATGACAGTGAAGCTCATTGCTGAGGTCTATAACATTAGATTACCTCCAGTTGCTGTGAAAATTGACTACGTAATGCTTTTTAATCTATTACATTAACTAACTGTTATGTAAGAGATAACACAAACACAAATTACACAAATTAGATTCACTGTTTAGAGTTACGCGAAACGCAGCGTGTTGAGGACATCTGCAAAAGTTTTTATTACAAGCAATATTAAAGGCAAGTGATTTGCGCGAGTGCTGTGAGTGAATTAGCATAAACGTATTGTTTGGTGATGTGGACGATGATATAGTTATCGTTATAGTTATAATGTGAACGGCCCTTCAGTGCTCGTATGATGAATGCGGATACTGTATGAACGATATAGTTATAAATATCCGGATAAGTCACGGCTGGCAATAAGGACGGCTCTTTACTTAAGGCTATTGGGTCTATTTGATATTGTTCCACAATAATCAAGCTCATCTTCTCTTAATACAGACGAGATTAAGCCATTAGGCTACTGCTCCCCTCGACTCAAATGTACGTGCGGCTAGGGGCAGGACAGATGTTATGTCAACAAGATGGCCGCGGCTAGCGACTTCCGGTGTTTGCGAATAAGCCCTATTTTAAACTTGACTCTTCAGTAGTTACATCATGTACTTAGACCGACGAAAATTAAAAGTTGTGATTTTCTAAGCAGATATGGCTAGGAACTATACTCTCATTCTGGTGTAATAATCAAGGACTTTGCTGATGTAACATGGCTGCAGCAGGCATAAAGATATTATGCAGCTCTAAAAAATAGTCCCCTGCCATTTAAAGTAACCAAGGAGACTATTTTCAGGCAGTGCATAATATTACTACAACTGCTGCAGCCATGTTACATCAGCAAAGTTCTAGATTATTGAATATTGAAACTCTTTGGTTATTTTTTAGCGTGATGCTAATGGTCTAATCAGATTCAATGGATTGTGCTAAGCTATGCTAAAAGTGCTAGCGCCAGACCCGGAGATCAGCTGAATGGATTTCAAAACGGTAAGAATCAAATGTTTAACACTAGCGGAGCTGGAAAATAAGCATTTTTCAAAAAAAAAAATCCATATTGTGCCTTTAAAAGTGTAAAACTCAACTTCCCAAAATCAAATTAGTCGGAACAGTTTTAAAAAATTGGGACTTAATAAAAAAGGTCAGACAGTCAACTGCTAATAGATGTCAGTTTTACAGTGATGACCTTTGCTTTTGTTAGATGTTGATCTCCAGTTGAGCATCCCCTCATACAGCAGCCTCCTCTCGCCAACAACCATGTCCTCTCTGCGAAACACTCGACCGTGGGCCATCTTCACCTGGGACTTGGGCTCTAGTTTACTGCTCAGATCCCTCAGTCTCGCTGCTTTCTCAAATTCGTCCACGCAAGTATTTACCTGAGTTATGGTTTCTTTAAGCAGCTCCAGACCTTGTACGAGGTCCCTGTGCTCCTCTGAGTCAACTGTCAACAGGTGGAGAGCAAATCAGGCATATCAAACTCACAGCACCTCAAAGCAGGTGATCTGTGGACGTGCTTCTACACAACAAGCGTTCGTCATGACTGTGCAAAACATAAAGCCAGCACTGCATTTAATCTTCTGCCATGCACTATAAGAAATTTTGCTTGTATGTGACTAATTAAAACTGTGTTTATGACTATTATAATAACTATGTTATGTTTGAAAGTAAAAAAAAAATTAATTTAAGTCAAAGAAATAAATCAGGATTTGTTCCAAAAAAAAAGGGAGTTAAAAAATGCATACCTTCTGTATTTTTAATAATACGTTCAATTAGAACTGGATACTTGGTGATGCGTTGTGTTATAAGGAGAATGCTTTCTGGTATTCCTAATCGTCGCAGAATGGATAGCTGAGATAATTTCTGAGAACAGAAAGAACGCAGTGCTAAGAAATTAACAAACAAACACAATTCCAACTTCAGCATGTTTTATTTTCTAGCAAGAAGTTGATACTTGCTTTGATAACACTCTGAAACTTCTTGTTGTTTGCCATTAGGTCTTTGTAATAGTTGACTGCATCAGTGTGGTGACTGCAAAATACTCCATAACAGTATTGCAGCTGTTCTCTCAAACTACCTGAGAACTAAACACATACACACATTATAAGGCCACTAAACATTTTAAAACAGTACCACAAGTTTAATAAGAAGTGTTTAGGCAAAGTCTAGTCCATTTTTTATGTGTACGCGAGGGTCTGCGTACAGTGCGCATGCCGCTATTTTTGTCATCCGGAGAGTGCACGCGTACTGTACCTACAAGAGAATATAGTAGCCCCGGAGATGCAATGCATTTTGTCACAATGTGCATGCTTTGAACATCTGTGTACTGTACACGTACAAATCAAATAAACTATACTTTGCAAGGCTGTGCATTCGACCGTGCAGGCGTGCACATATGCTTGCGTACACATAAAAAACAGACAATAGTATTGAGTATTATGGGTGATTCCCACGAAATTAGACTTATGAGGTGTCATGAAACATTTTGATAAAAAAGTAAAGTAAGAGTATCAAAACAAGAAGCATACAGTTACAATTAGGGATGCACCGATATGGAAATTTTGGCCGATACCGATAACCGATAGCTCCTTATATTTGGGGGCAGATAACCGATATATATAGGCTGATAAATATTCATATTAATTTTACAATGGAAAACTCCCAGACCGCGGACATCTTGTCTTTGCGCTAGACTAGCATACTCTTCTTAAGCCCGCAACATGTGTCATCTTCGTGCTATGTCACAGAAAGCACCAAACAAAACTCCACATGGCCAGCAATGAGCAAGTGAAGCAGTTCAACAAACCAAAATAATCCATAATTTATCGGCTTTTATTTATCGGCCTAATTTTGCTATCAGACCGATAACCGATAATATTAAAAATAAGCAGTTATCGGCCGATAATGATATGTCGGCCGATATATCGTGCATCCCTAGTTACAATCTCTTCACGTACTATTTTGCACATTATTTCAAATGACATCATACAAACCAATTTTGTTGTTTTTTCCACATTTAAGGGGAACATTTTCATTAGCGCAACGAGTCCATGACTGGATTTGGGTTCTTTGACATGGAAATATTTATAATTAAAAAATCTAAAAAAATAAAAAGCTTCAGTGCATGTTAAACTATAAACATTTACAGTAAATGTAGTATTTGGTAATCATTGGTAAGAGACAATAATAAGGAATGTAAATGTGTCTTTGTTTGTCATAGTACCAGTTTTGTAGTAAATAGTTTTTTTCCTGATTCTGTCTTAAATGTGCAAAAAAATTGGCTTCAAGGGCTTTTTAAAAAAATCTGATGCTGGACACCTTTTAAGTCTGGATTTCGTGAGAATCACCCATTTATATATTAATTAGGGCTATCAAACGATTAAAATGTTAATGGTTAATGTAATTAATTACATGATGTGTTGATTAATACATTTAATTAAGCGCACATAAATATTGGCATGTAAATGGTAAAATTACCCTCAAATTGAACAGAATAAACCATGTTTTCATGATGTACTGTGGTTTAAAGCTCTCGTTTCACACGCTGTTTCTGCTTATCTCACGTTAATCTGGAGTACCTACAGAGTAGTATTACATCCTTCATATCTCTGAAGAGTCTTTGTTTTTTATCAGATTTATTAACGACAGATCAGCTCTAGCGAATGTTTCCAGAAAAACATGACCCCTCGAGGCGTACCGAGAGAGGGGCGATTCACAAGCAGGCAACACACACAAAACACTATCCCACTATCTCTGGATATATTATGATTCACTACATGTTTGTGTCGTTTACATTATATGCACTTATGCGGCAGTTCCCAACACAACACATGAGTCTGTCTTACCGCCTGCAACTCATGACCCGGTTGGGACTTTTAAACGAAATCCAGTGTTAAACAAACACACACTCAAAACTTTGCTGCTACCCAGCATAAACAAACTATATCCATTGTTTCCATAATGTTGGCTTTCTTGGAAAGCTGAACAAGGCTTTCTTCTCCTTACATCCATAAACACACTTTTTCTTTTGAGCCATTGTTGAGTCTTAATATAAAACAAAGCTGTCGCGCACAGTGATGTCTGTGACTTCTACTCGAAGGTACAATGCTAATGAGCGTCGTTCTTGCTGTTATTCTTGATACTTGAATGTTGATTAATGTGTGGGTGAGCTTTTTCAGGGGAAGTGCCCATAAAAGGAATATGATGTGTAACGGGTACCCGTGGTACATTAAGTGTACCCATGTTCGAAGAAAAAACTTTCCAAAACTTGTAGGAAAAAGGTGGCGTGAGTTAGGCCACCAAATACTCCGTCAAACGCTCAACTGCTTTTTTGACATATTGCTTATGTTTACCATGAGGACTACAACTCTTTAACTGTGTTAATAAATCAGAATGCATGAAATAGCATTTGTTTCCAGAAAACGTCTCTTTCAATGACCTGTATCTATGCATGTATGTTTTCAAAAACTTCCCATGGCCTTGAATTATTTCCCCCAGATTCACAAACTTTCAAGAATTTCAAGGACCCGTGGGAACCCTGAACAAAGTGGTCAAACCTACCACCACGAAACATAATGAAGTGTTCCAGCCAATAAATGACAAGGATTTGGGAGTGGGGGTAACTTGGCACGTTCATGACTCTTATGAAATCCATTCCACTTGAGGAATGCCCTTATAACCTAAACTCCATTTCACATTTCAGCTACAGCCTTAAATACTGGACTCATTCGGAGTCCATATAATTTAAACTCCATTTCGTGTTTTTACTACTTTCACCTCTCTGTACTCCCACGACACAACATGCCAGGGTAACTAAACTTTTAAGCTATAAAAGCAATTGTTTAATTAAAAGGCAACGGAGTACAAAAAAGCATTTGTGCGCTGTCTGAAGCCTTGGAGGATTTCTGGGTGCTGGACACACACAAAAAACATCTTGAACAGCGTGTGAGCACCGCATTGAGATTTGATTTGTGTCTTGTGTGTAAATATTTAAATTGGCAAGGCCTGAAAGCATGTGAAATGATACACGTTTATGACTATGCAGCACTGGCTTGTTCGGGTGCGTCAAATGCATTAATTTCCCCCATAACAATTAATCTAATTAATGCGTTAAATGAACAGCCCTACTATAAATCAAAACATTATAACTCAGTCGATATGTCCAACAAAACCCAAGATCAAAAAAAACCAACAAGAAATCATTTAAACACTTAAACACAGAAATCAAACACAATCAGATGATTCATATGAACTTGCTGCTATATGACACACCTGTGCGATGAGGATGTCTCCGATTCTTTGAATGCAGTAATTCTGACTGCTGCCTTCTTCCATGGAGTCGATTCGTCGTTGTTTAAGGCGATTGAGGAAGACCTGGTGAATCTGCAGAAGGCTGTCCACCTGTGGGAAGAGTCTCACCAGTCGCATCTCATCCATCTGCAGGGTCTCACGCAGCTCCCGTACGTAAACGCCCAAAACCAGCTTAAGCGTCCGCACGTGGTTTATCTCCGTCTGAATCAGTTCTGTTAGAAAAATCATATGTTTGTTTAGCAAGGGCCCTGTTATGGTGATCATTAACTGTTAACCGATAAGACGTTACATTAAAATGAACTTAAATTAAAAGTGTTTGCAAAGCATCACTAATACCATAATTCATACTCATGATTAATGGTGAAGCAGTTATTTATGTTCATCCCTAGTTCAAAATTATTTTAAAAACTCACAATATAAATTTTGGCACAATAAAACAGACCAAAACCAAACAAACAAAAACAGATTATACCACCTACCGTGAATTACGTCTTGTCTTTTAGTCACCTCTTTGGAAAAGGTTTTTAAATATTGCTGGTCAACAGCAAAACTCCATGTTGGAGCTTCAAAGTCTCGTGTATCTGCCTCCAGATCTTCACGTAGTGCATTGTAACGTCCATCTGTGTTGAAAAGCAAGAAAATACATGACACGCTTAACATTAAAAAAGATCAACGAAGAACTGTGATGACACAGTAATCACATGGCTAACACAGCAGGTTAAACACTGTACCATCAATATTAATGGTGTCAGTGGAATATGCAGACTGAGAGTTCAAGTCCTCCGGCACAACCTTGACACGGACAGAGTCAAGTTCATCCATCATTTATTCTGAAACAAAACGAAACACACAAACTATCAAGATACATTTTTAGATTGGTTATCATCAGACATAGTGATGGGGGATTTCAAGGAATGAGTCATTTTATTTCATTGTAAATGTATATTTCACAGTATGTTTTTTTTAGTTGTGTTTTTGAAATGTAAAAATTTGCAGAAACTCACTATAGCTTAACCGAATGCTCACCAGGTGCTCACCAAGTTAAAGTTAGTGTTAAAGAAATAAAAAATAAAAAATCTGCCATCATTTACTCATTCTCATGTTGTTACAAACCTGTATCAATTTCTTTGTTCTGATAATTACAAATTAAGATATTTTGAGAAATGTTTGTAACAAAACCATTCGTGGACCCCATTTATGTCCATGGTATTCTTTTTTTCGTACTATAGAAGTGAATGGGGTCCACGAACGTTTTATTAACGTTAGACCTTAATCATTGCGTCTCTCTCATCTTTCTCATCAAAGGTGTTTGTGCTATGAGCAATGGCATGAGAGAGAGAGAGAGAGAGAGAGAGAGAGAGAGAGAGACCCACTGTGGATTTACTGGTGCTTATTATTAAACATAGGTGTGATTGGCAAAAGACAAAAAGCAGGAAAATATATGGCACACATACCATGACGTGGCGACATACATATGCACGCATGCGCGCACACGCACGCACGCACACACAAAATGAAATACAGTTTAAATATAATTTGGGCTTAAAATTTATCGATCTGAGTGGCCAATCGTCAATCTCCGTGGGCAAGTGCCACCCTGACCATTATGTAGCTTTGCCACTGCATCAGACTGAACAAAATCATTTTGTGCATTTAAAAGGTAAATACATCAATGTGGTGCATTTTTAGCCACATACACAACTTGATAAATGAAATTCATCATTGGTCAAAACATGTTGAATGTTTATATAATTAGTGGGGGCATTTAATTAGGGCTGCAGCTATCGATTCTTTTTGTAATCGATTAATCTAACACTGAATCGATCGATTAATCGAGTAATCGTTAAAAATGTTGTGTGTGTTTTTAAACAACCAAAACAAATAATGCATAACAAAAATGACGGGGCTATAAAAGTTCAAGCATTTGGCTTTTATTTCTAAAAAAAACAGGTATTTGGCTACACAAAATAAGCTTATTTATTTTCACCCATTTTACCCATTTAGTGTTTATAAGTGCCAGTGCCAACAATTAAACACTTTAATTTATTAATATGCACAACAGGTTTCATGCTGTAATCTAGCCCTGACATCAAAGTAAATATCTGGTTTATGTACTTTTCTACACCTGCAGCATTTACCATTAGGCTACTAACATATATCATTTCTGGGGTGAGCCTATTTGCTATGGTAACAACCTGTGTGTGTGTGTGTGTGTGCGCGCACGTGCACCTGTGTTTGTGTGTGAGGAATAGTGACACCCCAGTCAGACGTTCAGTTGCTTCATTGCATTTTGGTACGGCAGAATTACATACATTCCTTTTTAATAGAACGCTGCATTTGGTTTGCATCACTTGCATTGCGGTGCATTTTAGGTTAAGAACGTTCGAAAAATCACAACATCATGTCCCGCTGTATACAGTGAATGCATGCTGAAATTATTGTTGCATGGTTACATAAAAGTTTAAGCATATGTGATGCATTGCGTGATCGGTCTGACTCGCGTGAGAGAGAATAACTTCCTTATGCTAAACTCCAATAAGACAGAGATTATTACAAGTTGCCCATATATGATTGCACTGTGGTGCCGTTTTTTGGTACACACACCTGTAAAGTGCATGCGTGTGTGTGAAGGGATTCTTTTTTAAGCTATACTCTCCTGCAATTGAACGTGAATACGAAAACATCAAAGCTAAACATCATATCTAGTCAAACCGCATGACGACATCGCTACAAATACAGTATGAGATTAAAATCAGCGGAAGCTATGTTACCTTGTTTCATCGACGCTCGCTTGGTGAAACAGCAGTGGATGTTTTCGGTTCAGATGCTGAATGTAATGATAATGTAATGATCCCAAACTTTAGACATTCTCTCTCTCTCTGCCGTTTATGGACATAGTCGCTCCGCCATCGCGCCAACTAAATTCAAAATGTATCACGCGCTATGATGCGCTTGCTGAACACTGAACAACGGTCCATGTGAATCAGATCTCGGCGCGTGTAGTGCGCGTCATAGGAATTTAACGAGGCTTCGAGGCAGAATTTTTGCCTCAAGGAATTTTTTGAATTGAGTAAATCGAGTAACTCGATTAATCGTTTCAGCCCTACATTTAATACAGATTAATTATTGATTACAACATTTGTTACTTAATTCAAGTGCATTTGTCTTTTGCATAGTTCTTTTGGCAAAGCATCTAACAGTCAAGAGCTACAGGTTTCACAAACCAAATCCACGAATGTGGGTGTTTGTCATTATATTATTCTGTAATCGCAAGCGTTACTGCCAGTGCCAGATTTACAAACCATTCAGAGGAGCAAACGTATGCGTTTGTTCGTCAGGATGATGTTGGATCTGATTCACGTATATGCGGCGCGTGCGTTAACGTAAGTGATTACAGAATAATATAAAGCAAGCAAACTTTTCGACAAAAACGCAACTTTATATTGATATCGTGAGACAGCATTTCACCTCGACGAGAAATCTGTTATTTACATTACTAGTAAGCCTGATTTGAAACGGGCAGTTTTGTCAAAGCATCAAACACCTGGCTGGTTCTCTTAATTTCTTACTACTAAAATGCTGTTTGTCTATGCCTATTCCTTATATCCATGTCCAGCACCACTGATTTAAGTCCTTTATCAATTAGGTTGTCTTACCTAGGCTTCATATATTCCGGGCTTCCGAAAAGAAGCTGGCAACGGCCGCCAATTATATCCATCTCGTCATGCACGCCGAGTTGCATCGCCGTGATACCAATTTCAGTTGCGACCAACTTTTGCCGAATCCCGTAGGAAGGACGGCAAAAACATCAACAAATGCCTTGCTCGCGTTTCTCTGTTCCTCTTTAAAAATCAATGCTCTGTCGATATCTTTTAGAACAGACTCAATGTCAGAATCCACACATCTGAATTCTACAGCTGCAGGCATTTCGTTGTAAACAGATTCAACACACGCGCTCTTTGGTGACGTGGTTCATTACGTTACTGTTGATCATCTGTCCATCATTGTATAAAGCCCGCCCTGACAATTTGATTGGTTCGACCAGCTTTGGGTCTAGCATAGTAGCTCCTCAACGGAGAAACCCCAGACCGATCTTCCCGTTCTCAAAATGTTGTAGGCGCGGCTAAGATCGGCTGGCAACCAGGCTAGGGTGTAACGTTTCTCTGTAAAGAATCAAATCGCCACGTTATCATCCCACGGTTCGGCATGCACGTGCACCGCAGTGCACCGTGTTTGATTCGATTATGCATTTATAATATAGTTTGTTAAAAGAAAATAATAAATTGGTAATGTATGGTTCTGAATACGCTCTGCGTGTGTTTACTTGAGAGTACCTGTCCTATTAACTTCTAATATGCAAATCTGTTGCCAACCTCACAGTTCCTCGTCACGTGTTGGTGTATGTGTATTTGTGTAGACAAAAGCTTGTAAGGGGGCGTGCACACCAAAGCTTTTACACCCGCGGCCGGCACATGTTTTCAATTGTTTCCAATGGAAGCTCTGCATTTTTCAAATAAGCCAGCAGCTAGCGGTTTTCTTCTGCGCTGAAAACCAGCGCTCACGGTTTTTTAATTTTTAATTTTGGGTGAAAAGCTCCGCTCGTCAATGTCAGTTCTCACACGACCCCTAAGTTACCTCCTGCATTGTAAAACGTCTGTAATGGCTACATTTTTCTTTACAGTATACATAATGTAAAAAGTGAAAAGTTAGATCAACTTCAATTGGTAACAACTAACGTTGATGTTTAAGTGAAAAATGCTTTGTTGAAAATGTTACATTTTTAGGTGTTACCAACTGAAGTAATTGTTTAAGTTGATAAAATTTGTTTACTTTTTACAGTGTACGTACAAAATTTAAAAAGTATTTTGTTTTCAAACAGGTTTCTCTAGCACTTCTGTTATATTTCATTGGTTAAATAGCCCCCGAAATGCACATGGTTTGGTTGAGCCAATGTCACTGTGTGACCAGGTCAGGACTGTCAAACAGGAGAAAGTATTTTAACAGAGTAAATGTCAAATTCTTTACTTTCACCATTCCCTCCCAGAATGCCAGAGCACTGACCTGTTGCTGTAGTGATAACCAGAAAAGGTTAAAGGCTGGATGAGGCAGGTTTATCTCTGCTGTGAGAAGGTCATGTCTGATATATGCTTCAACGATGCATCAGCCACACGTCGGATGAATTGAAGTCTCTGTCAGACCTGAGCATTAGATGAGATAGATGGTATCTGTTGGGAAAAAAATATTCAGGATTAAATACAATCCAAGATCTTCCAGACTACCACAAGATATCATGATGCTTTAAACTTTTTTTTACAGTAAGCTGATCCTTGTTATAGGTATGCAGGTGAATGTTCTGTATGCGTTTTTGAAATGAATCACTCACGTTACACTTCTCATGAAGTGTTTTGGTTTGTCTCAGTCACCAAACACTCCTATACTGCGGTGATGGACCGATCAACACAGTGATACTAAACACACTCAATAATGCGGGTGGTGTTACTGTACCGGCTCATATCTCTATACTGAAAACATGAAAAATGAAACAAATCTGTTTCTTCTCTCAAACAGCAAACTGGTTTAGGTTTGTCAGATTCCTAAGCTCTTGTCAGACGAGGTTAAAGAGCGGAAGACACATGACTTCACAGAAATCAGGCTTCACTATTATAGCTTCAGTGCAAATATTAATAGGCTGTGGAGGATGTTTAATAGATGAATAGTAAAATATTTACTTTAGAACACCTTCTTGAGAAAAATATGACAAGCTTTGATATCAATTATTCTACCCGACTCATGAGGTAACCATTCACTTATTATCAGTCTGTTAATCTTTTTAGCACCTTGCAGCCATAAACACAATATATAAAAAATATAAAAGTGTGATATGGTAGAGGAAATTATTCGGTTGTGTAACAGAGGGCAGCTAGTGTACAGTATAAAGGTGCAGTAAGTAAACATCATCTCCATTATATTAAGCTGCTTTTGACACCAGTGGCATTTAGGCTCCTTGTTAAAGAGCTTGACTCTCATGATGGATTGCTGGATTCACGCTCATAGGTTCAAGTTCAAGCTGAGCTGTTTATATTAGTAGGTTTACAACAAAGAAATTTAATATGGAGGAAATAAAATGTTAGCTAATATTAATCACTTTAATATGCATGTGTGTTTCATGACTTATTACTTAAGTAAGCCAGTCACACTTGTTTATTATTATTATGCTGCGTACACCAACCGCAGTAGAGGCGTGAAGCGCAAGTGATTTCAATGTAAAGTCAATGTGAAGACGCGTTGACGCACGTCTGGAGGTCCCGCGGCGCGGAAGACACATTTCTGCCTCATTCGCGCGTCTAGCTCGCTCGAAAGGCGCAAATTGAGCGCTGTGCACGGTACGTGCGAATGGTGCTTCTGTTCTGTGCATTTTGTGTTTGACGTGAATTGCCGGCTGATGCCCGAGTTGAAAAATTTTAACTTTGGCGGAATTTCGTGCCGCGTTAACTAGGAGTGGAACGGTACACAGAAGTCCCGGTTCGGTTCGTACCTCGGTTCAGGCGCCACGGTTCGATTCACTTTCGGTACAATGGAGGGAAAAGCAAAACAAAAATTAAAGATTTTTTTTAGTACTTAAGCTAATCTTAAAAACATAGGTGTCCTTATCAGTGTTATTTTGAGATGTCATGAATATGAACTGAAATGCATTTAACATACTATCTCGTATTTCATAAATGTATACCACTTTAAGTAATCTTGTACTCATCTTTCATACAAATATGGGTTCAATTGTATTACAAGTGTTACCTAAATACATTTTAAAATTACATTTTGGCCTTATTTCATATTAATGTACTAAAGAACAAAAAAAGGCTCTTAGAATGAATTAATAGGTGTGTACGACTTCACGAGGCGCTGCAAGAAATGACAAGTGGATGACGTCAGAGTAACGCGAGAGCGATTTGATTTCAGCCTCCTCCGCACGATTTCTCGCGGTACTCTGACGCTGATGGCGCTGCATAAAGTTTAGCACACTTAAAAAACTGAAAGCAGCTGAACTCGACAGAACTGCCCTGCGTATGCCTGTTGTATATAGCAGGACAATTTATCTCCTACTTCTCAGCGTGAGAAATACAAAGTGTGGCATTTGAACTGACTGAAATGCGTGTGTGTCAAGGTGAATGCATGAGAATTGAGAGCCCTGATTAGATGTATTTCCACTCACATACCTAACAATTGCTGAACAACGCCGATGCAAAGTCCCCGTCTTTTCCACCACTCTCTCGCCTTTACTATTGTAACTGACTGGAAAACTGAAGTTTTGCCAAACTTGCGATGGCTGGCGGAGCGTCTTGTGGAACACCACTTGCCATCCTCGCTATCTCTGCTCACTAACTGACTGGACCGGCGTTGACGTGACAAAAAACTGCAGAGTGCCAGAATGTAGACGGGCTCTGATAGAGCGCATACATAGGCGGAGCTCGGATGCATCGGCGCCAATCAGAGCTTCAGAGCTAAAGCGGGGCAGCAGATTAGCTGTCCATAAAGAACCCGCGTATCTAACAGTAGTTCCGCATTACATTAATTATTTTGCACGCAAGTTTTTTTATTTTCATACCGTGTATTCTCCGTTTAAATTCATGCACCGAACCGTGACCCTCGTACCGATTCGGTTCGAAACGAATACATGTATTGTTCCACCCCTAGCGTTAACCAATCAGGACCCTGCTTGCTGGAGGCAGCCCTGCCCGGAGTCACTCATTCAACCTGAAGGAACGCTTGATATTGTCCGAAGCAGTCACATGGAGCTATACGACACAAGTTCTTATTTCTATAGAGACAGGAATAAAAAGGACCTCGCTTGGAAGAGTTTCAGTGAGGGCAACCTGGTAAGTTGTAATACACATTTCACTTTTGAGTCACGTGACGTTTATCGACCCGCGCCGTTTATTTTCCCCCTATAGTAAGGTGACAAAATACAAAACGGTAACGCTCTAGATAAATGCACAATCAACATAAGCCATCTTTCAAACAGACAACCGCATAGCACTTCCCCCTCCCACAAGAAGCGGATTTTGCCTCTGACGCGCGTCAAATGCTTGCTTGTTCCGCGCGTCTACTCTGCCCTACACGCACGAATGCAATCAAACTGTACAAGCGGCAAACTAGGCATGGTAGACGCGGTTGGTGTTAATGCACCATTAGTGCTGGACAATTAATCGCAAAGGTAACACTTTAGTTAATGCACTGTGAACTAGGGCTGTGCCGAATACCATTTTTTGAGCTTCGAAGCTCTAGTAGAAATCAAATCGAATATTCGAAGCTTCGTAACAACTTGGATTAAACACAAGGTTATTGGGTCATGTCTAGTCACTACTTTAATAGTCTTTATGTCTGACAACAGAACAGATAATGTGAAAATAGCATTCAGTTGTGTTAAAATACAATAAAACAAACAATGACTGTCAGATCAGACAGAGAGTAGAAAAACAGATTATCCAACAGATTAAATGGCTAATCAAAAAAAGAACACTATATTAATAATAAAAAATAATCGTTAGAGTAGTCAACTAATCGGAAAAACAATTGCATCCTCATGTCGAAAGTTTATTATTTGCATGCGTTTTAACGTTTTGACAGTTTAAACTTTCATTTTCCTCACACCTGCTCTTGTCTGCAAAATTGCATATATTATCAGAGGTGATTTGTCCATGATTATGAATGCGATTTTGCCAGGCTTCTCTGTGAAATACGGGTCTGTGTAGTAAATGCCGTTCCATAGGGCTGCACATGGGCGCGGGAAGTGGGGGTGCTGCAGCCCTGCTGGCAAAGATTTAAAACTGCAATGACCATAAAATGATAGCTTATAAATATCTTTGATTGTTTTTTGTTACTGTTCCAAGACATTTTGTATGTCATGTTTGGGCTGTGTGATGAAGAGAGAATTATTAATTTAGTAATTTTAAAATGATTTAATTTATTTCAGTGTGTATTAGCCAATCAGATTTTTTTTGACGACGTGATTGCGATTCAGCTGATAAGCTACGTATAAGCATAACACACAAGCATGCACACTCACAGCCACATAAAACGAATTACTAGGCTATCTGTAGCCTATCTATCAGCTTCGCAATGCCTCATGTCTCAGAAGAGAATTTTTGTATTTTTCAATCACACAGCCCAAAAGTCCCGAGGACTAGCGTTATTTCTCCAAATGACTCCTTATCCTGCATATCAGAAAAAGGTAATCTTTTCAAAAACTATTTAAAAATATAGCCAAATTGTTTCGCGGTGTTTAACGTACATGTAAATGTAACAGAACATTTAAAGTAAACATTTAAAGTAAAAAAGATTGAATTAAATTATTAAAACGACATGAAAGGAACTAAATTGTAAAGCCTCTATGTACAATAAGGAACATGCGCATTTAAGAGTGTTGGGTATTTAAAAAACTAATATAAATTATTCCCATGCATCGATTTTAATGTTAAACATCTATAAATCCAAATTAATACATATGGAATATATTCTAACAATTTAGGATATGATGTTTTTATTTTAAAGTCGAAAAATATCCTATTTTTACACCGCTGTGCAGGAGGCATGGCAAACCGAAACAAAAATATTACATTTACGTTTAAAAAATAGAATTAAATGAAACCCGTGAATTGAAAGGTCAACTAATCGCCTTAACTCGAGTGATGTCAATAAAGTGTCCATGTTAAAATGCATAAATATTAAAACTTAAAAAAGCAAAGGAAAACAAAGGCGGCGTAGGCTACTGGCACGAGTGAGAATGTATAACTGTATTCCTCCGAGTTTCCTCCAAACTTGCTTAAAAGTTAATTCTCCTGTTTTTCTTTTTTTCTTTACATCTTCAAACTCCATGTTGCACTTAAGCTTCATCATACAAAACAGCAAACCCGTGCGTGATGGGTGCCAGAGGAGACTCCGCATATGACTCGCGTTGCATTTTGTAACTTTTACAAATCAACTTTTTGGACACATTTGCTACTTTGGCCTAAATATAGTCTATATATAATATTTCTGATTATATGGCATAGTTTTCTCCCGACCCAATGAGGCTAATAAAGTAATGATAAAAAAATATGCTTAATCAACGGTCCGGCCCGGCTAGAGGATAGTAGCAGAAAATAACGACCCTGGCAGAGAATCTAAACTCTACTATGTTGAATAGGCTATAGTTTGTATGCACCGTCAGCTCAGCTGTACATTATGGATGTGAGGTGCGAGTGAGTTTTTAAAAGAAAACATAGGTAGAGTGGTCTGCAGAATAAAAAGCTTGTGAACAACTTTAGAATTCTATAACTCTATACACACACCACCCCGCGCCCGCCGCATCCGCACCCCAGCACCCCCTACCGAAAATAGCTTCCCGCGCCTGCTTCATTTGAAAGCAGGTGATGGCAATTTACTACTAATCACGAAACCGGCTTTACTGACACATGAGAATCACAGGTGATTTATTGTCCACCACCAATGTTGGCAATGTTACTTTAAAAAAGTTATTAGTTGTAGTTACTTCTCAAATTAAGTAACTGAGTTAGTACCTGTGTTACATCATTATAAAAGTAACTAATTACCAGGCAAAGTAACTTTTTTTGCTTTATTAGATCAGAATTACAGACGTGGAGAGACTCTTTCTTACTCGGCATAAGTTGCACGTTACATAAACATTCTTGCCTTGGGAATGGGAAACTGAAATAACATTCTTTTGAAATGTTTTAACTAATCTAGGACTGTCCCTACAGGGCTCAAAATTAACTTTTTTATTTGGGAGCACTGGCGCTCCCAACTTTAAAGAGTTAGGAGCACCAGCAAAAATTTAGGCCATACATCCAAAAATTAAAAAGCACCACAACTACAATGTAAATGTTAATAGATTTATTTTATTAAAAATAAAACTCCACCGCCGGGCTTTACACATCCTATGGCCAGCATTTAAAAGTTGGTCTTCTATTTTATTTTATTTTATTTTTTGCTGCATAAATTCCTAAATGAATACCCAAATGCTGTTGAAATAGTATAGCAGCAATAATACTTTAACAATTACAGGTAACATGATTAAGATTACATAGAAAATCTAGCAAACAAGTAAAACACTGATTAATTGTGACATTACAAAAAAGTGACCCTAATATAGAAGGCTAATATATATTGGTATTGATAACTGCATTACCAGGATGCTTTTACTACTAAATAGGCAATGTTTTAAAAAATACAACAAAAACATACCATCAGCATTGTCGTATTCCACGTCAACATGGACCACAAGGATGTTTGTCGAATGTCCATTCACCAGCGCATGCGCACATACACCATCAAACACACTTTGACAGACAGCTCGGTGTCTCCATTAATAATAAACACATTTGTCATGACACGTCTTATGTTTTTGGCACTTTCGCCATGTTTAAGCAAGGTACGTCTGGCGCTTAAAATGTTTTGATTCCGCCATTAACGCCGTTTTACAGGATTTACAGTAAACACAGTAAGTTACATTTTCATAGCGGAGACACTCGAAATCTTTAAGCCACTCTCTCTAAAAGGTTTAACGTCAACTCGTATTTTCCGGTGGTGGAGTTACAATTGAATCCGGATCGTCGTAAAAATACAGTAATAACCTTAGCTGTAATAGGCTCGCTCTCGTCATGCTTGCGACGCGTTCGTCTTTTCACATTTCCGCGCTTCACGGCAACAAGGAATGACTGACGCTCATATTAGCCAATCTGCGGTCTTCATTAAACGCAAGAACTTAATGGTGTAATTTGATTGGTTATGTATCGTTGGAGAGAACACTGAACCTGGGGCATCGCCAGCACGCAGGATCACAATCAATTCGTGTCACAACAAAATGGGCAGTCGCACAAATGCTCCCAAATATATTTTAAGGTCGCACAGATTAAATTTCGGTCGCATATGCGACCAAAATGGTCGCAATTTCGAGCCCAGCCCTAACAATTATTTTGCTGATTGATGATAAAGTATTTTGATATTGTTTGGTAATAAAAATAGACCCAAGTGAGCAATACCCTTTAAAATTACATAATAATGACGATGACGATGCAATAATAATTGGTAAAAATTGTCAAAACCAAGTAAACACATTACAGTGATAAGTAGCCTTTGTAATAAAAACCAGCATTATGTATATCAACAAATGCCTGCAGGGGTGCTAACGGACCCGCATCGGGGGGCTCATTTATAAAATTGTGCGTAGGATCCTTACTAAAAGTCTATGTATGCACGAAAGCCAAAAATAGCATACACCAAAAAATATTAAGACTTATAAAACAAAGTAATGTTCCCTTTATAAATCACAGATCACCTGGAAGTGTGCATACACAGATGCCACCCCGCAAGCCCATTTTCCCGTCTAGTTTGTTTTTTATAGATCACAACCTTTGCGTGGGAACTAGCGTACACACGTTTCCAGACCCGTTTTGTGCGTACTCACGCTTTATTAATGAGGCCCATGTTACTTTCACTTTAGAAGCTTACTTTTAGCCAAACAACGTTTTAATCCATTTAAATCTTTAAGATTTGTCCAATTCTTTACAATAGAAATGATACAGCCACTGTCATTCTTGAGCAAGAACGTGCAAAGATAAAATCATGTAAGAGAGTCAGGGTTTAATCTGCTGAGACACTTCACATCTGACACTGATCAACAGACAATCGCAACGCATGACGAACATTATTGGAAACCCAAACAAACAAAAACAAAAATCACACGCAGTTAAAGACAGAATATAATGCGTGCACATTGCACTGTAAAAGGTTTAGCCAGAAACTTTATGCTGATATTAGGACAGTGGCCGTTTCTCAAACAGAAAGCTGCATCCTCCGGAGGTCGCATGTGCAGGCTGCATACGTCATCAAGCCTGGTTTATTTCAGTTAACTGAGCATCACATTCGCAAGTCATAAGCATATTACAACAATTTACGATTAACTAATTAAACTATATATTCTGTAATAAACAGTCTTTATGAAGTATGCAGTCTACAAATGCGACCTCCAAAGGATGCACTGTACAATAGAGCAAACTGATGGCATTACCTAATCTTATTCAGCTTATTCATCATTATGTTCCAGCTAAAATAGCAATCTGCATTAGGGACATTTGACCATTTCTGTCAATTAAAGTGAGCAGCACGTCTAGTCATCTACACAATAGAGCTGTACGCAACTACGCACGACCCATCCATGACATTAAAATGATGATCATTCGGCACTGTACACTCTAAAAAATGCTGGGTTGTTTTTAGCCCAGGGCTGGGTATTGGACAGAACACACTGCCAGGTTAAAATGACCCAACTGCTGGGTTATTTTAACCCAACTGCTGGGTTGTTTCAACATCAATCTCATGCTCTATATGTTTTGACTGTGAACTCCCATTTATTGCGTGTTGTGCTCTATTATCATCATTTATATCTATGTAGCTGATGATTAAATTACTACTATAGCTACTGTATTCTGTATAGATTAATTTCGTTTATTTTTTCTCTTAAATGCTCCAGATTGCAGCATTTACCCATTAAAATATGCAAAATTTTCTTCGGACCCCCCTAGAGGAAAGTACATTAAGCCCCCATAGTCTCACAAACCTCGCTGGCCAATAGGATGATTTGATAAAAACATTTAAATGTGGCGTAACAATACATTCAACTTTGTTATGTATTATGGCGCACTCATATTAGGCACGATTGCCTTGAACTGTGCCCGAGCACAATTGTCTCCACTACCCCAAAGGTTGCACTCACACTGTACTTTTATCGATCCGAGCACACTTTTGTCACTAGGATACGATTGTTAGGGATACATTAACCAAACCGGGCCATGGCGCAATTAACCAAACCGAGCCAGTGCGCCATTAACCAAACTGGGCCAGGGCGCCATTAACCAAACCGGGCCAGGGCGCCATTAAACAAACCGGGCCAGAGCGCCATTAACCAAACCGGGCCACGGCACCATTAACCAATCCAGGCCAGTGCGCCATTAACCAAACCGGGCCAGGCCTAGTCAAACCAACCAGGCTTTGGAGGTCAAATGGGCATGGGTGCGGTTTGTTTGGGATAGTATAAGTGCGCCCTTAGACATCACAAACCAACAGCTTCCTGCTTGGTTGACCTCCTTTGAAGGACCCATATCTTACCCTGCCCATCACCTGTTTAAACTGTTGTCGTCTGGAAAACACAACAGGTCTATCAAAAAATATCCTAAAGCTATAACTGTACTTAATTGAACAGTAAAAAAACACCCGCAAACTATCATTGACATGCAAGAAGATTTACGTGCAGCACGGCCTAGAATAGTTACTTACATGCAACATTACAACATGTGTTGTTACAGACCTACATTTCTTTGTTTTGCTGAACACAAAGGAAGATATTAGTAACCAAACCGTTTTTTAACACATTGACATGTATTATTTTTGCCTACTGTTAAAGTCAGTGGTGCTCTTGCTTCCTGCATGATTACTAACATCTTCCTTTGCGTTTAGCAAAACGAAGACATTTATACAGGTCTGTTACAACTTTAGGTTTTTAGGTGAACTATACCTTTAAAAATGTCTAATTGTATATACTGCCAAATAGTGTATAGTAATGTTTGTTGTGTAGAATGACTGTGAGTGGATGGATAAAAGTATTTATCTTGGTGCTATTTTTGTTACTATGCAAACTTTTTATATACCCCAATACAGGTGTATGACACAAACAACTCATCTGTTACAGTCTGCCCTTCATTACACCTTGCCTCTACACAAACACTGCTAAACAGTACAACATGTGCCCTGCTATCCAAACATTCATAAAGCATTCATTCATTAAGATGACAACATAAAAGGGGACATAAAGGTCTGTATATAAATAGCAGACAAACCAGAGTAAACCTATCACACGCTATGTAAACAAATGGCTTGTGGTGTGTTATGAGGAGGATACAGACTAGGATGCACATTTCATACCCAAATCCTCTCATAAATGGCAAAAATAAAGCAATTTAAAGCACCACTGCTTGATAGTCAGACCTACCCAATGCGAGGTTATGTAATGCTTCCTACAGGTGGTTCTTACTCTGTGACAGTTTTGGCTCAAGGCTGCACCTTCCCACGATGGATCAAGACGAACATATACGTAGTGTAGCTATGATTCACACTTATCAGCCAAACAAGAAAAGCAGGCTGCACCAGTCAGAAGCACAGGGTAGAAAAACAGACGCCCTGCTTCCCCTGGACATGCGACGCTAAACATAAGACACATTAAATGTGATTCTCCGTCCACCTTTGTGTTTCTTATAAACTAAAAACCTCCATTCTGCAGTTAAAACACACCCGGACGAAGGGCATTGGTCGCATTACGTTATACTGGTTTGTGCTGGTTTACTTGCACAATAATGAAGCAGAATGGCTGTACGATGTGAAAGTTTTGTTTACACATGCTGTAACTGATTTACTAGTCCTGTTATGGTGTAAATACACTCCTGGCTTGCAGACTGCCTGTGACCATGATACCTCCCCCTCTTTCACATCAACACTGAAGATAATACACAGAAAACCTCCCTTTTTCTTAAAAAGATTAGATAAGATTACACGTCTACTAAAAAGTAGCTGTTGCAGTCTAAAACAAGATTTTGTGATACTCTAATTTCCTTCGAATTTAAAGGGGTAGTTCACTCGAAAATGAAAACTTTATCATAAATCATATACTTATCACTTATGACGTTCCAAACCCTTCGATCATCTTCAAAATACATTTTTTGATGTTTTTGATAAAAACCGTGAGGTTTATGACTGTCCCGTAGACCAGTGGTTCTCAAAACTTTTTCGAGGTACGGCCCCCTTTGTGTTAAGTGCATCTCTATGTGGCCCCCCAAAGAAAATGTATCACATAAAATAATCAAAAACTTGATTTGAATGAAACAAAACATTAAATAATACAATGCAGTGATGCTGATTAGTAGCCTTTAGCGTTGGGACAACGCGTCGACATCATCGACAATGTCAACGGAAAAAATACGTAGACGCAAATTATGTGCATTGATTTGTCCCGAAATGGCGGAGCCGTAGTAACAACGCAAGTGCCTCCAGTCCACGCCGGTTTCACACAGCAAGTGTGAGCAGTGCGTAAGCGGCGCATGTGCATGTTAACAAGCATGCACCCCGCCGCATGAGCAGCTCAAGCTCTGCAAACGCTTTAAAGAATGCTACCTCTGACTAAGAATGCATTATTTTGCACTTGTATAGTCGTTTTTTATTTTGAAATTTTAAAGAAACACTATGTAGTTTCCATGTAAAAATGACTTACAGCTCCCCCATGTGGTTGAAAAGCGCAACAGTGGCTGGTATCAGACACTCTTCTGCAGGCAGGGGGAGGGGCAGGGCTGTGTTTCCTACCCTCCACCGCCACTTTCAGTGTGCGCTTGTAGCTGCTAGGAGGCTGCTCAGGTTGCAGCAACAGTACAATTTGTCTAGTTAAAAGTTGTTCTATCACTGAAATAATTTTAGAGACATTATCTAAAGGTAAAAAAACTACATAGTGTTGCTTTAAGAGCAATAAACATATATTGAAATGTTTCCATTCAGATATGTAAATCAACGTGTATAAATTGCTATTAAGTTAATTAATGGGGAGATAATCGAGAATCGAAAAGAAGTCAGATCGGACTGATAAAATGAATCATTAGATTAATTGATGCATCGGAAAAATAATCGCTAGATTAATCGTTTAAAAAAATAATCGTTTATCCCAGCCCTAGTAGTCTTATTTGCTGCGGTTTAATTGCACAGAATTTATGATAAATAATGTATTTTATAAAATGTCTTAAGACTGTGGGCCCCCAACACAATCTCGGCCCCCGGTTTGAGAACCACTTCTGTAAACTGCAAGAAATGGAAGAAAGTCACTAAAAATATAATATAGAATAATATGAAGCGACAAAAAACACTTTGTCTACGGGACAAGTCACAAGCCTCCCGGTTTTCATCAATAATATCTAAAAATGTATTCCGAAGACAATCGAAGGACTTCCATGTTTGGAACCCGTTATGCTACGTACACACCAAACGCGGGGCATCACGTTACTCGCTCTAAATTACTCGTGTGATTTAACTCGTGTCATGCAAATTTTTCACTCAAGTTGAATATTTTCAACTTGGGCGAAGACACGTTTGAGGCGAATAGCGCGTGTTTTCGTGGCAAACATGCTGCCCATATAGCGTCATTCGCATCGTCCCACACGTCTTTGCATCTACTCATGCAAACCTTTGAACTCGCGTCTGGTTTGAACCCGCAGTTAGTCCTTCGATCGTCTTCGGATTTATGATTGGATCTATGATTAAATTTTCATTCTGGAGTGAACTATCGATTTAAGTAGGGATGCACCAATGTATAGCCTATAACCTGCATTGGTAGATGTCTTTTTATGTAACTAAATATTGGTGTCGGCACAGACATTTTGTATTGGTCCATCTGTAGGTTTAAGATTTTGATAGGCTCTTGAAGGGTTTTAACTTAATTAGGGGCCCACTGCAACAACAAGAATATTTGTATGAAGCAGTACAGTAGCAGTACGCTTTTAAAGGGATAGTTCACCCAAAAAATTACATTTTGTTATCATTTTTGCATCTTCAGTTTGTCTAAATCTGTATGAATTTCTTCTTTTATTGTAACCATTGAAAGGAAAATAAATATTATGGAAGTATTGTGATAAATGATGAAGAAGATATATTGATAAATGATGGTAAGCTAACAGTTGACGGTACCCATTGAATTCCATAGCATTTGTTTTCCTACTATGGTTACAATCAGCTGTGCGCTTACCATCATTTATCAAAATATCTTCTTTTGTGTTCATCAGAAAAAGAAAATCATACAGGTTTACAACAACATGAAGATGAGAAAATGTTGACAGAATTGTAATTTTTGGGTGAACTATCCCTTTAAACACGTTGCGTGAATGCAGTAGATAAGATTGGGCTCAACATATCTTTGTAAAACTAGTGTTTTTCTTAACTTTAATGGCTTTGAAACTGGTCCCAGTTTCTAGAAACTTAGCTGTGAAACCAAGTCATGACCTCCAGCAAGTATTAAACTCATATTTAACACAAACCAACCACAACCGACTCTTATCTGAGAGCAGCGAAACTTAAAAGATACGCATTACATCCGATCGCCCGTGAATCAGACATAAATCAAAGACAGAATGCGAGGAATGCAACGGCCACGCGATAAACCAGCCCGCATTCCTCAGCGTGACACCAGAGGACAAGTGTAAATAAATACACCGAACGGATATAAAATATATTCAAACACTGGCCACCGACACAAACAAAACCACAAAATAGTTGCGGTTGTTTAAAAATCGTCATTAGTTATGCTACGTTGAACTCAATCCTAGCGAAACCTTCCCAGTTACTTACCTCATACGTCACACTTCGTATCACCCGCAGCGATGAATGAATGATACGAAACAAAAAAACTCCCAAAGTAGCCAATAAAAGACATAGTTTGTCTCTGAACGACATAAAAATTGGAATGTTTACCAACGTTTAGTAAGTTATAAAGAGCTATACAACGTTAGATGAAATAACACAAGGCCTCGATGAGAAAGTTTAAACACAAAGCACATTCCCACAAACTTCAGCTCTAGCGTTTCTACTCACCGGTTTGAAGATAAATCACATTATTCAAGCTTCAGACCGTTTGAGATCTAATTGTCACAATACAGGCCAGCTTTTTCGACAGAGTTTGTTTAAATTAGCATCCGCAACACACCGGTAACAACAAGTGCACACACACAGACGCGGGTGCTGAAAGTGTAGAAGTCTTGAGTGCGCGCGTCCCCGTGCACACGGGTGCTGAGAGTGAAGCAGTCCTGTGCGCGTCCCCGTGGAGGCATAGGGAACAACACTATCAAGAACTTCAACAGCACAGAGTTAGTTACACATTACAATACGTAACATACAATAAAAAGGCTAACAATATCTTACAAAAATAAGAGCTTTTACAGCATTCATGAACATGTTAGTTATAGTTAGTTATATTAGGACATTTAAGCAGTTTTTACAAACAAACCTTACCCAAAAATAATACTGGTGTGCATCTTGAGGCAAATCAATGGCACTGATATATGTACAAGAGTACAAGGTGTATTTAAATTAAACATAAATCATATCATGAAAATCAGATTTTTTTTCTATGTTTAAGTGCTATAATCGGGTCCGCGGTGCTTCTATCAATCTAGAAAATGTGAAAAAGATCAACCCAGGAACTTAGTTTTGGTAAAACAATCTCTGCAAGCATGTGAAAAAAGGTCCTTGAAATTTGGCTCCTATTGTGATGTCAGAAGGGGATAATACCGCCCCTTAATCTCCACTATCCAACCACGGCACTGTCATTTAGTGCAGAGATCAGCTCATTTGCATTTAAAACGACACACCCAAAATGGCAAAAAAATTTGTTCACACCTACAAACTTCCATAAATGATCTATATGGTATTTTGAGCTAAAACGTCACATGCGTACTCTGGGATATTTGACATCTTTAGAGAAGTCTTGTGAAATGGCCCCTTTAAGGAGAGAAAGATAGATAGAGAGAGAGTGAGAGAGAGAGAGAGAGAGAGAGAGGGAGAGAGAGAGAGGGAGAGAGAGAGAGAGAGAGAGAGAGAGAGAGAGAGAGAGAGAGAGAGAGAGATTGTTAAAGTCAAACACTGTAGGTTTTAGCGTCATCATAGCCCACAGTCAGAGGACGTCAGTCGAAGTGTAATATGTAAACATTGCGATGACGTCATTGCGCTTTTTTACTGAACAGTTACGTTTCTGTTTAAAGGAAGATTCAAGCTTTAACTTTCTTCAAAATGCTACATATTGCAAAACAATTAAGTGTAAAAGGTTTTCTGTCGATATTGCACAGCAGATGGCAGCAGACGCTCAGTTTTCTTCAGTTTTCCTATAAACCCCAATTAGGATTAATAGGATTTCTGTATTATTAATAATTCTAAAATGAATTTAGGGATAGTTCACCCAAAAAATGAAAATTCTGTCATCCTTAACCCTCCCTCATGTTCTAAACCTGTAACAATAGAAGATTGATAAATGATGTTAAGCACAGTTGACAGTACCCATTGACTTATGGTATTTGTTTATCCTACTACAGAAGTCACTGTGTACCGTCAAATGTGTGCTTATTTATCAAATTATTTCGTGTTCAACAGACTAAAGAAACTCGTACAGGTATAGAACAACATAAGGGTGGGTAAATTACGACAGATTTTTGTGGAACTATCCCTTTAAGAACTACCACGGACTGTGGAATTGAAGATTGTGAACACTCTTGATTCATGATATCCATTTGCACCACCTTTAAAATGCTCAAAAAATGTTGGGTTAATAGTTTCAAATTTCTTTTGGTTTAATGATTGAGGTTAATAAACTGGTCAATGAGCTGTGATCTCAGTCGAAAAGCATTCCTGGCGTTCCTGGCTCTCCTCGTAAGCTGCTAACATCTGCAGTATGACCGTCTGCATATAATGAATCTTGATTTGAACGTGTACAGTATGATTTCTTTCTTAATTTTGGATTTACAGTATCTTTCTGTTAAGTATTTAAATCAGACGAGATCTACATGTTCTTTTGTGTTTAGAGTCATTTGTATGTTTTTCTTGTTCAGTACATCAATAAATGTGTTAAGGGTAAAACACACACAAAAAAGAACTACCACATATTGTACAGTAAGTCCTCCTTCATCCTTTAAGTCATGTCATGCCAATATGACAACAACAGCTCAAACTGGCTTTACATTTAGCTGAAGAACAAGTTTTACTGTGTACATTTTACATTCACTTGAACCTTCAACACTCCTTTATAATACTTGTCAGCACTTTTGCTTTTAAAGTTCATGTGAAGGTAATGTGAACACCTTTGCTTTTGTTTTGCCTTAATCTTATCAGAAAACCCTAACACAACCATCTTACAATGAAAAATAAAAATAAATACAGCTCTCCTCCATTTTAAATCCTCATTAAATCAGTGCAGTCTCAATAGACATGCTCTTCTGAATCTCTTGTTAATGTGATGTCACTTGCATTACATGGGAACGGTCCTTAGGATTTTGTTTCTTTTTCCCTGTATCGTCCTCAAACCCGTGAAGCTCATCACACCACTGATCTACTGGCATTCCTGCAACGTTATGCCCAGTCGATGTCTGACCCACGCACACCGACCGCCTCCCATTTAATCTACCGGGATCTAATCTATATATTAAATGTTTTAATTCACATACAATTTTAGATTATAGTATCTAAAATATAGTATATCCAATATATAATCAGCTTTCTTTCTCTCTCTCAAAGGGTTTTTTCTTCATAGGACTTTTTCCTCCTGATTAAATTAGGGTTTTTTCTTCTAAGAGTTTTTTCAACCCTTAAGGTAGTCATCTGACATTGGCTTAATTTAGCACCCTCTTCTATAAGGGTAGGTTCCCGGACAGAGATTAGTTTAAGCCAAGACTAGGCCTTAGTTTAATTAGAAAATATAACTAGTTTTAACAAACATGCCTTAATAAAAACATTACTTGTGTGCATTTTGAAGCAAAACAAAGGGCACTGATGTATTTTAAGATATGTCAGTGCAAGTTGTTTTCAGTTTGGACGGCTCTTAGATTTATTTTAGTCTTGGACTAGTCTAATCCCTGTCCGGGAAACCACCCCTTAATGTTACCTTATTACTACTCTCGCTATTAGTTTAATCTTTGCCGCTGTACTCTGCTTCTTATGTTGTCCACCAGTTTTTCTCCTGCATCTTTTAATGTAAAGCTGTTTTGAAACAATTAAACAATTGTGAAAAGCGGTATAAAAATAAAATTGAATTGAAAAATGCGACCATTGAGAAACAGCAAATTAACGTAAAGTTAATTTACGTTAAACCTTTGCAGAAATGTAGGGGTGAGCGGGGCACAAACTAACGCGGGGTTAATTGTAACGCAGCTACTTTACATATTTATACAAGGCCGAGCAATCTGTGCTTTTGGTCTTTTTCTTTTACTATCAGAAGATGATCTCCAGTGAATTTGTGAAAAGTTTTGGTTAAGATATTGAACAAAGTGTGTTTTGGAGTTTTGGATTTCTGAGTTGGGTGTGTAAGTCACCAAATCCAACCTTATATTATTTTAATCACTGTCTTGTTACCTAAAACATAACACTATTTTGAAACATGTCAACAACTCCTAACTGATAGCTGGGATTGAAAACATTTTTACACAGTGGGGTTAGTTGTAACACAGTGTTACAATTAATCCTCCAGTATACAGTATACATATGTCATGATAATTAAATGAAAACAATTTAAATACTATTAATCAAAAGGTTAATACAATATCAGGGGAAATAACTCACAATTTTCATTTTTTTGTCTTAATTGTGAAGCCCTTTCAAAAAAATCTATTTGTATGCATTGATGCATAATACAAGGATGGTTAGATGAAGGATCATGAATGGATGAATGTGTGAATATGTGTAAAAAAGATGATTAATCTAACTTAAATATTTTTTAATGATAGAGCCAAAGTCAAAAAGCGTTAGGTTGTGCCCCGCTCTCCCCTACTCTTGTCATTTTATCAAGCTGCTTTTTTTTTAAATAAAGTTTAAGTTTAAAAAAAGTTAAGTAAATGCAGCTTTCAGAACGGTTTCTTCATCACACACAAAAATTAAAATATAATTTGTTGTTTGAGTTGTGACTGCTGAGATATATGCTAACATTTAGGCTGAAGTTACGTTTTGCAAATTCATACATAAAAAAAACACAAATAAACCTGCCACTTAGATTTCCAATCTCCGAACAATTGGTTGTTCCTTAAAATCAAAACAATGTTGGTATGCTACAAACACAGTTGTGACTGCTGAGTTAGAACTTTATGCTAGTTGATGCTATAGACGGTTTCATCGGACGCACGTGATACACGTCTGGATCCGAACCTTACTTCCGGTTTTGTTTATTTTAATGGTCTGACTAGTTGCTAAACTGATCTCTTGAACACATGCCTCGTCGAAAATAACAAATGTTTTGGTTTTCTAGGTAATCTATGTGTTGTTTTTTGCTTGTTATATAAATAAACTACGTTTAAAGAACTTTGTTATTATTTATTCTTTGCAGAGTTTACCGGAAGTTACGTGTGGACCGCGACAGCCGCTTGTTTATGTTGTTACTGCTGAAACGGTCTATATGCTAATGTTTAGGCTGAAGTTCTACTATTGACGTTACAGTTATGTTTTGCAGGGCCATACTGAAAAAACTTGCCACTTAGAAACATCCTTTAACAATCTTGGAATAATTGATTTTCCTTTAAAATCCGTATCTTCGTCTGAGACAGGCTCAAACATATGTTTGTACACACAGAGCTACTGAAATGAGCTGCTCTGAGAAACAGCCAATCAGAGCAGAGCTCAACATTAATATTCACAACCTTTCCAAATAAGGTAATAGTAGAACATTTCATTTTGGGGAAAAATCCTAGGGTTGTAAAAGTTATATACCCAGATATCAGAGAGCAATTTAACATATCGTACCCATGCATTCTTTGGCACCTTTAATTCACAGAATTCCTACAAAGTTGTCTCCAAAAAAAAAAAAACGTGTCCTTTATTTGGCACATACATAACACATGTATATATTTCCCTTGTCTAAAACAGAAAACACGAGTACAGACTGATATTCTTCTGACGTCTGGACTCTTTAAGGGTTCAGGAAAATATAAAGTTTTAATTTTGACTGAAACCGTCACATTAGTAATGCTGGAATTGCAGGTACAGTATTTTTGCTATGTATCTGTACAGTTTATCACCACAAATGTTGTGTAAATGCAATGCATGTGAAACACTTTATCTATGATAAAGTCATCTTTTGTGATCCATATACAGTAAATATTGTACATTTCCCGGTCAGTTCCTGACAACTGTGCTGTGATATTTTAATGACTGCTAGTGTCGACACCCGTGCACTCCCGCAAATACTTCCCAAAGAAACGTCACTTAAGAGTCTCTGTTTTGCCGCGTGACGGACCAATAATAAAAAAAACGACAGAGAAACACATCTGTCCATTCGTTGAATGCACCTCACTGCTTTATTTACAGCAGCTATTTCAATCGATATCAAGATTTGACATCTGAAGCCCATAACATCTACAATACTCCTGTGCACCTAGGAGCTGCTGGCTGATCAGAGGTCCAGGATTAGTATGATTTTTTTGGATTAGAAAAAATAAAGATTCAAGACAAACATGTAAAAACATTTCTACAACCAGCAATAACTCTCGAATGACAGCTATGTACAAAAACATTAATATATTTATATATATATATACTTTTATCATCCTCCTCCTCATCATCATCTATACCCACTAAAATATATCAAAGCAGCAACTATTGGTCAATCTGAGGAACTCTCTTTTTAGTCCTGAAACAGTTTAAATATCCTTCAGCTGTAAATGTGTAAAACAAAAAGAGGAAAACAAAGCACAGGTAAGCAAATAAATAAAAAAATGAGTCCAAAAATCTGTGTGCAGTCAAGAATACTGAGTAGCAGGTAGAAAAGCAGTGTCCTCCCCTATAGAGAGTTTGTTCTTGGAAGGACAATCCGGGTCATCCTACAGTTCCCAAGTTTTGCCACAAACGCCCATAGACTCGGACATGACTCCACGTTGTACTGACACAGGCCAAAAACCAAGTAAGGTCACTTTTTTTTCTTAATTTCTTCTAGGTTATTGGAGAGAGTCAGAGAACTGGTTGGCGGGTGAGGAGATAACAAGCAGCCTTCTGGTTGTATGAGGTTAATTTCACAGTTTGTTCCATTTGACCAGTCATTGAAACTTGGCAATTACAAACAAGTAAAAAAGATGACAGAAAAGAAGCAGATGAAGTACGTTTTCTTCTTTAAATACAAATCGACGCCTGCACCCCGTATCGTCGTCGCACGGAGGCGGCCAGAAGAAAACCGAAGTCCTGAGTTTGCTTTCTGAGGGGCTTCTGATCTAGAGCATGATAAAAATGAGTCTACGGTATAAACGTTTGAACAAAAATCTAATCTTGCTTGCAGGGGTTCAAGGTAATATTAGGAGGGGTTAGATCGGGGTAACGATAAGATGCGTCCGTTTTTCTTGCCGTTCATGTGCGTGTACGGCACGTGCTCCTCGTAACTCCCTCGCAAGCCCACGGAGGAGCCCTCGTCACCGTCTAGACAGCTCTCCCTTTGAGAGTATGAGGACGGGTCCAATGGGATGCTTTCCATGTTCTCCATGTCCATGTCAAACTCTTCGGTCTCGGGCGGTTTGTTCTCCTCGCTGTAGTAGAAAGAGACCTCCTGAAACGAGGGATGCAGATCATCACGGAGCATCTCGATGATTTCCTGGAAACTGGGCCTCATTTTGGGATTGTAATGCCAGCACATTTGCATCAGAGTATGCCTGGAAGACAAAGAAATCGATCGAATCATCATTTGGGTACACGTTGTACCTTTATCCATTACTAATTTTTGGAGGCAAATGCTCCCAATCTACATTGTAGTAAACAACCCCAACTTCCAGATCAGGGATATTGCAAGTGATATACTCACAATCTGTCTGCGCAGTTGTCTGGTCTGTCAAGGTATCCACCATCCATCACGAACTTTAGGACCTGCTCATTGGACAGCCCCTGGTAGGGCTGCTCAGCCAGAGTACTGATCTCCCACAACACCACTCCAAACGACCTAAACGAAGACACAGCACGGGCCATGAGCAATTCGGACAAGCTGTTGAAATCTCCACATCAATTTGGCAACGAATCCTTAAACAACGGCACATGTCTGCGCGTGCGTTGTTTATGTCTATGCGCACGGTCGGCTCACCAGCAGTCCGAGTGAACTGTGAACACCCCGTCCTTCAGCGACTCGGGGGCCATCCATCTCACAGGAAGCAGACCCTTCCCGCCCTTCCTGTAGTAATCGGTCTCGTAAATGTCTCTTGTCATGCCAAAATCTGCCAAGGAACACAGGAAAGAAAACATCATCAAGGCTCTTACAATAACAGATTACACAATCGCTTCATGATGGACTACAGCCCATCCTGTACTTCACGAACACTTTCACATTTTTTATCACAACAATGTTTTAGCAGCTTGACCTTTTGGTCGCTCACTAAAACCGTGATGTTTTGGATAACATGCAGGCACTTGCTAAATGAAATGCAGTTAATTTCTTAACTAAACGTTTAACGATTGGCTCTTTTTATTGGCAGGCGGGACTAGAGCGGCCATACTGATCGCTGCAATCTCCTCCATTCATACCAACACCAGTGATGGATCTTGGTGATATTAAATCTCTTTGACTGTTATAGACTCTAGTAGGGGTGCGCGGGGCAAAAACTAATGCAGGGTTAGTTGTAACACGGACTGTTTACATTGTTGCACAAGGTTGAGTGTTTTGTTTTTCCGGTGTTTTTTTCACACTGCCAAAAGACGATCTCCCAAATTTTTGGAAGTGTATAATGTTTTTCCAGAGAGTTATTGATGAAGGAGTGTTTTGGTGGCATGCAAGTAATTATAATTTCATCATGGTTTTTTTTTCGGTTTCTAAGTTGGTGTGTAAGATACCAAATCCAATGCTATGTCACATTAATCAGTGAAAAACAATATTGACCTTCTCGTTGAAAAAGGAGCCTCATATGAGATTCATTCATTCGCATTCGGAAATCGATTATTTACGTCTGGCAGAGATGACGAGCGGACACCATAACTGCCAAAGTCAGTTGTACAAAACCTTTCTTTTTAGTAAACTGTGTAGAGATCCAGGTGATTCTTCGAGCAAAGTTTTTTATGTTGTGTCACGCCTTCTTATGTTGTAAAATATTGGTAGTTCGGTAGCAGTGAACAGCGGCTGGAAGAATGCATCAGTGATAGAGTAGGCATCACACCCTAACCAAGATATATAATTTTTAAGTAGCGTTTCTTTTCATGATAGTCGAGGTGCGACATGTTTTCTTTCGTAGCCATTTACTGTATCCGTAAGAATCATAGACACTAAAAGATAAGAAATCCGTGAATCGTAGCAAGGTAGCCAATGCTTGTCAATAGCCTACTGGTACTCAGTAGGTCCTCAGGATGGCGGCATGACGTAAAAGGTCACATGACTGAAATCCATCTATAAACAATATCCACTTCAAGTATATAGACAAAATAGTATTGAAATATTTGCCTGCAAACTTAATTTTTAGCAAGTGTTCCAACTAACCCCCTGCCTGTTACAATTAACCCCACCTATGGGGTAAGTTGTAACGTTTGCACTTCTGTCCCGTTTGGTGTAATTGTCCAAGAATGGTAAGTACTAGAAACAAACGTTAAGTATTCATTTGTAGCAGAGATGTGTGTGTTGCTCGTGTAAAAATATAATTAATCAAACTCAAATATTTTTGGAATGATTAAGCCAAAAAGTGTTAGGTTGTGCCCCGCTCTCCCCTACTGTATATCACAGTATAATACCTCCGATTTTTACAGTAAGGTCTTCGGCCACCATGCAGTTCCTGGCAGCGAGGTCTCGGTGCACAAACTTCTTAGCGTTCAAGTAAGCGATGCCATCTGCTATCTCCGCTGCCATCTGAATCATCTCCTTCAGTGTCGGAGGAGGCCGACCTGGGTTATTCTGCAACAAAGCCAACAACACCACAAATAAACACAAACCCGTAAGAGCAGAAACTAGAATTTTAAAGAAGGTATTTTTCAACAATGTAAGTAATGTCAACTAAATCTAGCCGTCTAGTAGGGATGTTCACATTGACTCTTTTGTATGCTTTGTTACCTCTGAGTCTGGTCTGAGGGAACGCAGGTAACTCTTTAAATCTCCATGTGTCATGAGCTCCATCACCACCAGTGTGGGCTGGCCTTTAGAAACCACACCCAGCAGCCTCACCTAACCAACAACATTACGTTAGGTACATGATTTAATGCATATACAAGTACTTTAATGCATATAGACAATAATAGCTGGACAAAATGTTGATTCAAAATTAAATATTCATAAAATTTGAGGAAATAATTTTAGCTCAAAAGTCTGACAAATTTCCTATGCCGCTAGTGATTGTATCCTTACGTTAATATATTAATTTCACGATTAAATTTACAAAAAAGAAAGGGCTTGTGATAGCTATAGAGTAAAAATGCTTATAGATTTGTTTTTCTTTAAATCCTGGTTTCACTGTCAAGGCTTAGCTAAAGCCAGGACTATGCCTCAGTTAAATTAAGATGATTAAGCATCTTTTATTAAAGGTGCAGTGTGTAAATTTTAGCGGCATCTAATAGTGAGGTTGTGAATTGCAACTAATGGCTCAGTCCACTGTTCACCCCTCGCTTTTGAAACAAATAGAGAAGCTACTGTAGCCACCACCGGACAAACAGGTCATCGTCGGAGACAACTTAGTGAAAAAAGTTTGTCCGTTAAGGGCTTCTGTAGAAACATGGCTGCCCAAAATGGCGGCTTCCATGTAAGGGGACCCTCGGTGTATGTAGATAAAAACATCTCATTATAAGGTAATAAACACATAACGGTTCATTATGAAATGTCTTACACCCCTGATAATATAGTTTTGTATATTACTTTGCATTTCTGTCAAGAGATCCTTCAAAAAATTACACACTGCACCTTTAATCTGCTTAAAAACGACGTTACTGGTATGTATCTTGATATAAAACGTCTCTGTCTTATTTTAAAGTGTGTCAGTACAATATTTTTCTCCTATGAAATCCTGTATGAGTTGTGTCTCACCACATGATGGCAGCTGAAAGCCTTCATCACAGAAGCTTCATTGAGGAACTCGATCCTCTCCCTGAGGCTGGCCGACTCATTAACGGTCTTCACCGCCACGCTGGTCTGCGGTTCACCTTTAACTATGTCTTTTCCGATGCCCTCGTACACCATGCCGAAAGATCCCTGGCCCAGCTCACGCAACAGATTGATCTTTTCACGAGGCACTTCCCATTCATCTGGCTCATACACTGCACAAACACGACACACGGGTATAATTTACATCCTTAATACTATTATAATATTGTTACACAGTCTCATTTGAGATTGAGCAGAACTTGAGAAAGTCTTTTTAAATGTTATCATCTTCCCGAATCGATATGGCTGTCAATGTGATAAATTTTGCTTGCTATGACCAAGCTAATTATAGTTATATTCAAACAAACTGAATCAATTCTTCATCGATTGCAGCCTTTTCTAGCACACAGGAAAATAACAGAAAAGCTCACCCTCATCTGGGCTGAAATATTCAGGATTGGGTGAGGTGTAAAGGCGTCCTGTCGGCCCCTCTGTTTGCCTGTTTAGATGAACGAACAAACTAAATAAAATCCATAGAGAGTGCTTTGAAGGATATTCAGCCAAGTTGAAACTTGCTTCTTTTTGAACATGAAAAAGCCCGCCCCTCCCATTAGCAGCAGCAGGAACACACAGATTACTGGGCCAATCACAATTTTCAGCATGTTTGACGGGTCCACACCTTAAAAAAAATCAAATCACAGACTTCTGTTAATTCAATTCAATTTAGTTCAGTGTATTGTGTTTTGGAAAAAACATTTTTGTGATTCTGTGAAATTTGTCCAAAACATATGATTTTTTTTCCCTCTAATTATTAAAAATATATTAAATTATTATTAAAAGTTCTCAAGTAATTAAATAATTAAGTAAATATGACAAATAAATACAACTACATATACACTCTTTGTTTTTTGTAGGGCTGTACAACGAATAAAAGTTTTTGTTTACATCATGCATGCTGATAAACTGCATATAAAATATTTTTTTCGCATAATTTATGTGTGTGTGTTTGTGCGTTATATATATATATATATATATATATATATATATATATATATATATATATGTAAACACACACACACGTAAATATTTCTTAAATATATTCTTGCATCTGTGTGCATTTATAATTGCATAATTATTGTACAAGATACACAATACACAGTACACACACACAAACATACAATGTAAACAAAAACTTTTATACTGCAAACGTTATTAAAATAATTAACCACTTAATTGCCGCATAAATGTTTGATATTAATAAGAACATATGAATCCATCCTGATTGCCAACACTGAGAGAAGTGCATTGTGTAATCTTGTTTTTTTGTAGGGTCGCTTTTTAAAAGTTTGAAAATGACTAACCTACAATAATGCACAATAGCCACAAGACCAAAACTACCTTTTCCCTAAACTGTGCGTTTACTTGTGTGTTATTATTATGCATGTATGTGAGCGTTCAAGTGCAAAGTCCAAAAAGGAGAACAATTCGATCCTCACGCGCTTACAGGCGGCAAGCGCACGTTTGTTCACGCTGAGATGATTGTGGACAGATACCTTTCTTTTGTGTCCCAAGTTCACAACAATTTGATATAAGGACTACAAAACAGTAAATTGTAATGCCAAAAACCGGCGGAAGCAATGTCATATCGCATTTATGTGAGACAGCAGGTTTCACACAGACCTTCACGTATTCAGTACTGTGCAAAAGTCTTAGGCCACCATCACCAGCTTTGTTGTTTTAGCAAAGCTCCAATGTCCAGCCATAACTATTACTCTTTTTTAAAGATACAAACAGAAAATACAGGAAATATGTATACAAAATTAAAAACAAATAAATTTTCAGAACTAAATGTCTTCTTCAGGCATCAGTCTGTATTTAGTGTGACCTCTCTTGGCACGAAACACATCTTGAGCTTTTTTGAGGAGACTGAAGTCATTTGATTAGAATTAGACATTAGGATTTAATTTCATTTAGGTTTAAGAGATCCTGCAGCTGCCTGCTATAGACCATTTCACAAGATGTAAACAACACTGGTCCAGAAGCACTTCCTGTTTCAGTTTTTAACACTAGATAAATGTTGGGATAAAATACAACCAACAGAACATATAGAAATGAAGCAAAAAGTTAAACAGACATCTTAAAGATAATGATATATGTGAAATGAATAAAAAACAGTCACAAACTGAAACAGGAAGTGTTTCTGGACCAGTGTTGTTTACATCTTTTGAAATGGTCTATTGCTCAAGTGGAGTTTATCCTAAATACTTTGACACTTCAGCTTATACTTTTACACGGTTTTTAATACTGCACACACATTTCCTGTATTTTCTGGTTGTATTCTAATAAAGAGACTGAGAAATAATTATATATGATCACTATAGAATTGCAAAAACAACAAATCTAATGGTAACACGGTGGCTTAAGACTTTTGCACAGTACTGTAGATCCTCATGAAAATAATGAATTAAACTAGCTTACAAATAAAAACTTTAGTATTAAAGAAGAGATAATGTAGTGATATGTGTGCAGCGTGATGGAGAGAGAAACTGTTTATGTCCGTTAGTAAAATAAAACCAGAAATGTTCACCAAGTTGTCCACTCTGTATCATGACAGAATATTAGATAAAAATAATGCGACTGTTTTAATTTTTGCAATTATTTAGCGATGAAATAAATTATTAAGGATCAAATGACACGTTCCACAAAAACTACTTACAGCCTATGATGTCAAAGTCTGACTTGTTTGACTTTATGCATTAACTGAGGAACTGGAAAACTGAAAATTAAGTTCACAAGCATGAAGGACGTGTTCGTGTGCAATGTGCCTTACGTAGGTCCTGCACGTAGAAGTGTGTTTGCTCCGTCCACGATCCATTGCCCGCCAGAGAGGTGGCTCGGATTCGCACCGTGTAATTCCCAGGATGCACCACTCTCAGCTTGCAGCCTCCGTCTGCAATGTAATTCTTCCTGGACACGCAATGGTGCAGCTCCTAAGACACAGAGAAACGCTGTTGTTGTACGCAATGTCCAAGGCAGAATATGCGAAATAGACATCCATTAGACAGTGGCTTTTATCGTGTTATTATGTTGCACAAAATCCATCTTGAACAAATACACCTAAACATTACTCATCAGGCTTTAATGAAACTAAGAGTGCAAAAACATCATGTTTTGCTTATATCAACCTTTATATAATCAACCCTTGTTTATCGGAGGCTTTTCAAAAACAACATCAGGGACATTTTCGCTGTCTCCAGGAGGATTTCTCCATGGTTACGGAAACACAACGCACAATGAGGCAATGATGCTAAAAAAGCTTGTTGATTTAGCGCTAACACATGTTGATTTCAGCAGGATTGATAGAAATCTGATTTGAAGTGCAGCCAGCGTTCACTGGAGGAAAGCGACCGCGTGTTGTCTCACCTCTGTATCTCCCAGTCTCTTGTAGTGGACTTCATAAAGGATGATCAGGCCGTTGGGATCGTTAGGTTCTTTCCACCTGATGTGTACGGAGTATTCGGACACTTCATATGTTATCGGCTCCACGATATCATCTGCCTTTTCTGTAAAACACCAAACCGAAGGCATGAATGGCAAAGTTATTAACTCATTCACCGCCATTGACGAGTTATCTCGTCATTTATGAGTTCATATTTAACTAATAAATATGCCTTTCTGGACGAATTTCAAAGTGAAAGTGTAATACCGCTTTTATCCACCAGATGGCCAAACCGAATTGATCAAAAACGGAAGTTAAAAAGATTTAATGATTTATTTTAACTGCCTTTATGTTTGATAGTCATTCTGAGTCTGATCTCTAACATAAATTCCTTTACAAAAACGCAATTTTTCAAGCTTTTTGCTCAAAATTTTGTATTTTTGAAGAGAAATATCCATATTTCAGTGGTTAAATTAAGTAGAAAAAGTAAATATATAATGAAACGTTTTTTCCCCATTTTGTTTGTTTGTTTATTGTTTGTTTGAAAGCAGAGGGTGTGTTCTTTAATTTGATATAATTTGTATGTTTATATATTTATAGAAAATAATTTTTCCTGCAAGGAATTTCGTGAAAATTTTGTTAAAATCACAAAAATGCAGATGGGCAACTTTTCTCAAAAAGGCTGGCGGTGAATGAGTTAAGGGCGATTTATAGTCGTGCGTAAGTTCTACGCCGTTGCTACGGCGTAGGCTATCCGTAGCCGTAGCCTGACGTGCACCTCGCAAAAATGTTAACAGCGCGTCAGATCTACGCGGACCGCAAGCGCTGTAATTGGTCCACCAGAACCCCTCCCGTCAGGTAAAAAAGCTGCGTCATAGGTATTTCCGTTTGCGACGGTGAAAACAAAGATGAGCAAAGTTGAGGAGTGATTTAACTCAAACTGCATCAAAAGTCGCTGTCTATTTACTTGCATCATTGCTGGTCTTCTCAAATCATACACAACAAGTTGCTATTTCTTCTTCGTTTGTGGGTTAACTTGCTAAGCTTCTTCTTCTCTCACGGTCGCGCTGCTACTGTGGTTACACGCGTGGATACTGCCTACCAGCGGTCTGCGCGTGTGTTTGCACGTCGACGCAAAAGTATAAATGAAAACTGACGCGGAACCTACGCAGTAGGACCTACGCACGACTATAACGAGCCCTTTAATCGCGACACGACGGCTGCCAAATCCAACACCTAATAAAGACACAAAACAATGTCATACCTTCAGGCATGGTGCGGGCGCTGACGTATGCCGCCATGCTGCAGCGAGTGGGCTCAGTCGGATGGTTACAGGCGTGGATTTCTATCTTGTAGCTGGTGAAATGCCGCAGATTGGAGATGACAGTGGACTCCTTCCCGATGACCCTAAACGAGATCTTGTTGGCCTCCGCTTCCTCCTCTGGGCTACGTGTGGCCGAGCCATTGGGCAGCGAAGAGGGCGTGGTGAAAAGAGAGGAAGTCTTATTGGCCACGCCCACTAGAGATCTGCGTTGTCTTGATGGTCTGCGCAAAGACAGAGAGAGACAATTGGTCCTATTCATATACAGAGTAATGACTTGCCATGTATATATGTGCTCTTTTAAGCATGGAGAAACACACCAGGGACACAATTTATCCGAAAGCAAACTGAGAGTTTCCTTGATCTTGAATTAAAGCATGTGACCACTCACTGGTTATTTGTCTCACTGTTCTTCGCTTCGGTTTCTGTGTTTATATTAGGTGTTTAAAAACTAGTCGTGCAAGCGTGCATTTGTTGCGATACCAGATGACATGATCAGCATCATGCAAAGATCAAACAACATGAAATGAGGTTTCTATTATGCACAAAACCTTTGCAATAATTTCTAATATCGAATAAAAAATATCGCAAAATGACAGCTGTTATGCAAGTAAAACAATCTTTCCCCTTTTGATAGAATGGTTCATTTCAATAATCATGCCGACAGAGGTTGAAAGGTTTACATTAGGGATGTCAATTTATGCAATGATTCAATGATCGTTTAAATTAACGATCAATCAATCGAATAATCGTTAAAAGTAATAGTGCAATAACTTAGCCTTACTACAGTGGCATATAGCCAATGACATAAAAGTGTGTATAAAAACGCCAGCTTCCTCACGCGAATTAAAAGATTAGATTTTGTCTAAATAACATGCTAGTGGAAATGTAAAATGAGTTAATGTAGTTGGTGTTTTGATAAAATCATCAATTTAAACTAATCTCGTAATGAAATATAATGACTAATAGACACAGTGTATAACTCCGCCTCATATCTGCTGAGTCGTCATGAAAGTCTGTGCGTCCATGACAAAAAAAAGTTTAATTATCATCAAGTGTTATTTTTCTAGTTATTCACCTCGCATTCTGAGTCGTTGATACATTTCTTGTTACAATTATATCCAAGAAGCACACGAAGGGCACTTTTTACGTTGTCACCTCTGCTTAGACCTGTGGCGTACTTTCAGCAAAGATGCTTATATTATGAAGATTTCAACCGTCCACTACAAAACACGCAAATTGGTTCCAGTTTCTTGCCAAAATTTAAGATTGCATTTTAATCTGTTCATTAAAGACGGCATCTGGTCTCCTTCCCTGTGTATAGCAGCGTTAGCAGCATTGCTATGCTAATCTTACAGGCTTCCCTGAAGAGGGTCTTTGCCTTCAGTAACCTAACCGTATTTGCATTTTCACAGATCCACTGTGAATGCCATTTTGTTGCGTTAGCAGCCAGTCTTGTCTCGCATGACGTTAAAAAGCCCAGGTGTGTGTTTGGCATTGAGCATCATTGTGATCATGTTTAACTTCTGCGCGCTTCTTTCTTTTTTTTCACCGGCTGTATGTGCTTTGCGCAGGCGCTGCACACACGTGCTTGCTTTTTCGACAATCGTTTTATAGATTTCTCATCGACAATTAATTGATCGAGTAATCGTTAACATCCCTAGTTTACATATTTCATAGCCACCGCACTAGCAATAATTTTTAATCAAAGGAGATACAGATGTGTCATCCAAGCATTGCGCAATTTCACATCTTTAAAGAATGATCATGTGATTTTTATATATATGCCAGGCTAATAAAATTGGTGGTGTTAAAATAAATTTTGTTAAAATGTTTTTATATATATTTGAAGAGTTTCGTTGCAAAACGAGATTACTGAGTTTTTAACATTTTTGTCGAAACATGTTTATTATTATGTTATCATGTTATTATTTTGTTTTATGGTGCTACTTAGCTGTATTTTTTAAGTTATGAAGGTTTAAATCAAAACAAACCAACTGCAGTAAAATTGATATTAATTGGAATTCACAACCAAAAAACGAGATCTGAAAAATAAAAAAACATTATCTCGTTTTGCAACGAAACTCTTCATTTGTAGAATAACTTTTCCTCGAAGGCATTACACTGTTGTGAAAATCATAAAATAAATGCTTGTGCTGGCTGGCTGGCAATTTTTTTTAAACGCTGGTGGAAAAGAGTTAAAGTTTTCAATCTCTCAATTTTGCAATCAAAACGGATATGACATCAGTGGCTAACGTAACAGGCTTTTCTTCTTCATTGGTTTTGTGACTGAAGTGTAAACTAACTACTACTCAGAAAATGAACATTTCCCAACATCACATTGTGGTACAGAGACCACAAATGATTGCATAACTGTGGCAAATTATGGTTTAGGAAATATTTCAAGTCTAATGGAATAAAAGTGACTACACCACTAAACAACTTCATTTTTTAGCAATGTCATTACTAAAGTCATCACAAGAGGGAGCAGAAGAGCATTTGTGCGGTTGATTATAACCATTCCAGTGGTAAACCACCACCAGAGGAGCACAGCGTTCAGTTATTTCCTCAAATGTAAGAGCACACAAGATTCAGCACTCCTGCTATACACTAAAGCCAAACTTTAATATCCTCATGTGAACTTCACCATCTCAAATAAAAACTGCCGAAGCAGCTGCGACAATAATATTTAGAACAATAACGGGTAGGAAGACAAACGGTCCATGTAAAAGTCTGTACATCCTCGGAAAGGCACTTGTCAACACCAAAGCAAACAACATCTCCCCCCAAAACATAGACTAATCCAAGGTCTGTGAAAGGTACAAGAGCATTTGTGTGGATGCGTGTAGGAGTGGAATGGGATCTAAGAACTAGCTGTGAGTTTCTGAAGGCCAACGAAACAAAAAACAGTGGAAACGCACCTATGAAAAACATGCTCTCAAGGTCTTGGCGGAGTCAAAAACAACCCGCGGCTTGACCGCTGCTGAGACATTCAACCCTGAGCTGAGGTGAAAAACACTTGAGAATCCCCACCTAGAGGGTCATGTCAGGTGAAGAATGTGACAGCTGATTCTCAAATATTTCAGATGAAAAGCATGTGTGTTTAGTAATCTACACTATAAAGGAACTATGAAGTTACCTGAGCTCAAACACTTCATTATGAAGGTAGTTTTCAAAGGTTTTGCGGTATTCAGACTCCTCCGCCTCTTTCTTCAGCTGTTTCTCTGTTTTGGGACACGCGCAGCAGAGTTTGGCCTGACCCTGCTCCTCCGTCTGGTTCCACTTCTGTTCCTCTTCATTATCCAACTGTGTAGGGGCTCTGGTGGGCAGCTTCATACCTAAACAATACGACATACAGCTTTATTTTATTCTGGCATCTTGGCATCATTACTGCTGTGTGTATAAAAACTAGTGAGCTGCCTACAAATCACAACATCTCGATTGCAAACAGTTATTTACATTGATTACACGGATGTTGAAATGCTGGATTCTGATTGGCCAGTCGCAACATTCCAAGGTGTGTCTTTTTCAGATAACTAGCGCTTAAAACGAATAACACATGGTAAACTGGATGCTGCTAATTATTTTAACAGGTATAGTTTAATATTACGCAAAAATTAAATATAAATATGTCTTTAAATAACATATGACCTTATATTTACCAGTGATTAAACCAAGTACCATGTTCGTGACATTTGAACGTCTTCACTTGTCTTAAAACCGAAAGTAAGCGTGTTTTTCGTTTCGTTTAAAAAACAATATACCTTATGAGGTAAATAGCCGTGTAATAAGCGTGATAATGTACAGGCAAGCAGGTTGTTATCGTGAAATAACCCCCTCTTGTGTGATTCAAGACCCTTTGCTGCCTATACACTGTAAAACATTTTCTGTAATTATGCAGCTGGTTGCCAGTAACTTACTGTAGAGGATAAATACTGAAACATTTCATGTTCAGTTAACTTTGAACAAACTGTTGCCAGTAAGTAACATAAATGTAAAATCTACAGTAAGTTACTGGCAGTTAGTTGCCAGTAATACCCAGTAATACTGTAAGTTTTTTACAGTGTACATTACACCTTACTTATGCATCTAGCAGATGCTTTTATCCAACATGCATTCAACCTATACATGCATTCATTGACTAGTGTCATGCACTGCCAGTAAAGCAAGTTTATGGTATTTTCTTATGCATTGAGATGTATTTATTATGGTAGTTGATGATACTCAGACCTACTGTAAGTGATGAAGTCCTGACAGACCGATCACCACATTTTGTGCTTTAAAATTGATAAATGTGAGAGCATGTGTATGTGCACTCGGGTGCGTTTCCGAACCTTTCTGGCAGTAGTCGAACTTATAAAGCTCGCTGGCCTCGGGTTTCTGCTGGCAGAAGACCAGATAGTGTGTGATGTTTCCGTTTGGGTCATTAGGGGGCTTCCACTTGAGTATGATCTGAGATGAGGAGTTAGATGAAGATATGGGGTCCAAGGGCACAGAGGGTTCTGGATAGAAAAATCAAACACGCAAAATAAATACAAAGTACATGAAGGAAATAATTCCTGTGAAAAAATAGAACAAAGTGAAAAACAAGTTCTCATGTCTACGGGCCCCTTTAATTATTTGTGTAGAAATATGCACATGAACACAGTTCTGGTTAGACCACATTGTCAGACCGGGTCACAGATGAGACGACAGGGATAATGACAGCTTCCTCCTGTCAGCGAAGGAGTGTAGGGCACCGATGTCACAGCGTGCGAACCCAACCCTCTGCCAAACCAGAATGAAAAAGCAAAACCCTAAAGCGTTGCTTTCAGGCCTTGCCAACCAGCTGCCGAACAACGTCTCAGTTTAGTGAACGCTTGTGTGGTTTATCAGGAAGGAAAGACAAAACAAGCTCTAAACGAGGATAGACGCGCACCTGGACTGACACTAAACCACAATCACAATTTGACCTGCAGCTCAAGGCTGGATGAAATGTTTTTTTGTGATTGTGGCATGTTTTCTTAAAAAATGTGATGGAATATGCGGGATATTTATGCAATTTTATGTGATGGAATTGCAAAAACTCCCCAAAACTGTTGGGAACTCGCAAAATTGTTGGGAACTCGCAAAAATTGTCGAGAACTCGCAAAAACTGTCGGGAACTCGCAAAAACTGTCGGGAACTCGCAAAAACTGTCGGGAACTCGCTAAAACTGTCGGGAACTCGCTAAAACTGTCGGGAACTCGCTAAAACTGTCGGGAACTCGCTAAAACTGTCGGGAACTCGCTAAAACGTAGAGATCCCGCAAAAACATCAAGAACTCGCAAAAACTGCCGGGAACTCGCAAAACTGTCGGGAACTCGCAAAACGTAAATTGCAAAAACTCGCAAAACTGTCAAGAACTCGCAAAAACGTTGGGAACTCGCAAAAATTGTTGAGAACTCGCTAAAACTGTCGGGAACTCGCAAAAACGTAGAGATCCCGCGAAAACATTAAGAACTCGCAAAAACTGCCGGGAACTCTCAAAAACTGCCGGGAACTCACAAAAACTGTTGGGAACTCACAAAAATGTCAACTGCAAAAACTCCCAAAAACTGTTGGGAACTCGCAAAAACGTTGGGAACTCGCAAAAATGTCGGGAACTCGCAAAAACGTAGAGATCCCGCAAAAACATCAAGAACTCGCAAACACTGCCGGGAACTCGCAAACACTGCCGGGAACTCGCAAACACTGCCGGGAACTCGCAAACACTGCCGGGAACTCGCAAACACTGCCGGGAACTCGCAAACACTGCCGGGAACTCGCAAACACTGCCGGGAACTCGCAAACACTGCCGGGAACTCGCAAACACTGCCGGGAACTCGCAAACACTGCCGGGAACTCGCAAACACTGCCGGGAACTCGCAAACACTGCCGGGAACTCGCAAAAATGTAGAGATCCCGCAAAAACATTAAGAACTCGCAAAACTGCAAGAACTCGCAAAAACTGCCGGGAACTCGCGAACACTGCCGGGAACTCACAAAAACTGCAGAGAACTCACAAAAACTGCCGGGAACTCACAAAAACTTTCGGGAACTTGCAAAACTGCACGAACTCGCAAAAACTGCCGGGAACTCGCAAAAACTGCCGGGAACCCGCAGAACAGCCGGGAACTCGCAAAAACGGCAAGAACTCAAAAAAACTGCGGTTGCGGCAGCTTTTCAATGATGTTAATGTCGCATAATTGCGTCACTTCATAACGTTCCCATAGCAACAGGGACATGGCTGCACTTGTGTGAAGTAAATGCAACGGTTTCAACTTTCTGCTAAGACATGTGACTTTTTGCTATGAAAATGCGGGCATTATGAAATCATGTAAGCCCCGCATATTTTATGCAGCAAAAGTGCGTCGTATTTAAAAAAAATGCCCCCCCCCACATAAATATGCAGACTTTGGCTGATTATGCATTGAATCATGCGATTGCATAATCGCGTTTTTTTTTTTGGAGGGACTGACCAGTGACCTATTTTAGCAGCCTTCCACCCTTACTTATTCATCTCCTGGGCCGATCCTGCATAGGAAACACTGGAACAGAAATACACTCACGAAGAAATGAGGCTTAAGCTGAACGTAGATTGAGGCTCTGACACAATAAACAACCATTCATAAACCAAAATCTATGGCTATCCTCCTTGTCAACATTTGTCTTACAATCTGTTAGTCAAGACTAATGGAAGAATGCCACATCACGTATTAATACAACTCAAGTACTCTTTCCACACCAACTTCTAATAAAAACAGTATTCAAATGAAGAAAATTGATTTACTTTGCCTGCTGTAGGCAACAATATAATTATATTTCCCATCAGTAATCCTCATGTAAATCAGGTGCCACCATGGATAAGTCATACTGCAGTAATAGTGCAATAATCTTTTTGTTGGTATACCCATATATTTTGAGAGTTGGGTAACCCATGCCCCCCTCTTGGTTGCCCCTGTTCTGAGACTCTTACTGGTAGCATTGGTGCGGACGTAGATGATCTCGCTCTTCGCTCCGTGGACCTGATGCTCGTCAGAAGCAGACAGCTGGGTCTTCACCATGATGGCGTACTGCGTCCACGGCTTTAGAGGGAAGATGAGGTGTCCGGGCTCCTGCTGATCCTTTCCGTCCGTGGCGCGAGACGGAGGATCCACGTCTGCTATGACCCAACTGTTAGTGCCACACGCGTCCTGACCGTCAAACTCGGTCACGTTCTTGTATGGCCTAGAAAAGAAGAGATGGCAGCAGATACGAATTTAATACACAGAAATTGTTGTACAGAGACAAAATACACTAATGATAAGATAAACTGACAGTAAAGCTGTGCCAATACATTCATTTATCAGTGTATGATTTTACACCATACTACATAAGCACTTTAGATCATGATTTTTATTATGTATTTACTTACGTGTGCATTTAAAAGTTCCAACAGTTAAAGAACACACTGTCAGAAGAAGGTACAAAACTGTACCCTTTCTGTCTCTGGTGTGGTACCCTTATGGCGCTTTTCCATTGCATAGTACCCCACGGTTTGGGTCAGCTTACTTTTGGGAGCTTTTCCACTGGGTGCAGTACGTAGTACCCAAAACTTTTTTTGTCAGGGTTCAGGGTTCCAAGCAACCCAAGTTGATACCAAAACATGAAAATACTGTAAATCACTGATTGGTCTGAGAGAATCATGACTACCAGCGTCATCGCTATAATGTAAAGATTAGCTTTACCCTCATGCTAGCTTGTGCTCTATCGAGCAAACATGTTGTCATCTGTGCTCTGCTACAAGTTCCCAAACTCCCTTTTAGCGATTAAAAAAATCCACAAGTTGAGAATCAAGAACACCATACAAATTTTTTTCCCAGACTTGCAGTTTGTGGCGGCACATTTGCGACGCGCACGTCCGCAAATATGCTTAAATGCAACTTAAATAAGGCTCAGCAGAGCAGGTCAACTGACACCACGGGTATTTGTACAAAAATGCGTAAACGCGATGTGCAAACATCTATTTGTGGTGGTCATTTTTAATTTTGTGGCGGACTGAGAAATAAATAAATGTATGGGAATGTACAAGGACGCTCTCACTTGTATGATGTCACAGCAGTAGGCAGCGCAAATATAACAGCACGCCTATAAAATCCTTCCCACTCAGAAGTGTTAGTAAACTCGATGGAAAAGCTAACCACGCCAAAGTGAGGTGAGCTGACATGACCTGACCCAAACCAAACCGTGGGGTACTATGCAATGGAAAAGCGCCATAAGGTTCTGTTTCGTACCCTTACATGTATACAAAACATAATACAATGTTGTGTCTTTTCGGAGACATTACTTTACCGTCTATTGTAGTAGGTACAGTTTACTTTTTACTACCCCTACAATTTAATTGGTACAAAATTGTTCCTCAAGGTACACAATTGGTCCTTAGGCTATTACATTTTACCCCAAAAGGTACAACATTTCAATGCGTTGCACACTCAGTGCATAATTTAGTCACCTTTACTAGCAGTATATGACCTCTTTTCTTCATCCAAACACATTTATTTTTATATCCACTTGTTAAGGAGTACCGTTTCTGGGTTAAAGCCTTGGCTTATTTTAAGCACGACATCTCAACAGCCATTTATGAGCACCGTTTACTCTTTTTTTTTTTTTAAGCTAAGCTTTATAAACTCACAGGGGCACAACATTCTCCATGCACCCGTCATCCCGGACTTTAATATTTTACAAATTCAGAAAAGACGAACCGCTGTCTGGTCATCTGGGATTTCAGCATGGAATTGGAGATCAGGATTTTTTTTTCATAATTTTAAAGCACCGTGTGAGTGAATATCAGTATTTTTGGTTGTTTGCTTAAGCACGTGATAGAGCACTTGGATCCGGAAGCAGTGCCGTGTGACGTCAGACTTAAAGGGATAGTTCGGCCAAAAACGATATTAAACCCATGATTTACTCACCCCCAAGCTGTCCGAGTTGCATATGTCCATCGTTTTTCAGACAAACACATTTTCGGATATTTTAGAAAATATTTTAGATCTTTCTGTTGATTAAATGTAATGTTACGGGGTCCAGCAATAGTCCACGACCTTCAAGTCCAAAAAAAGTGCGTCCATCCTTCACAAATTAAATCCAAACGGCTCCAGGATGATAAACAAAGGTCTTCTGAGGGTAATTCGTGCGGTGTTGTTGTAGAAATATCCATATTTCCGCTACCGGAAGGTAGTTAATAACGTTAATAACATTTTAAATATGGATATTTCTACAACAACACCGCATGGATTACCCTCAGAAGACCTTTGTTTATCATCCTGGAGCCGTTTGGATTTAATTTGTGAAGGATGGACGCCCTTTTTATTTGGACTTGAAGGTCGTGGACTATTGCTGGACCCCGTAACATTACATTTAATCAACAGAAAGATCAAAAATATTTTCTAAAATATCAGAAAATGTGTTTTTCTGAAAAACGATGGACATATGCAACTTGGACAGCTTGGGGGTGAGTAAATCATGGGTTTAATATCGTTTTTGGCCGAACTATCCCTTTAACAAGCAAATGTTATCCTGACTTTTCTAAGCTTTGTAACCCATTAGCAAAAGGACTCCAGTTGTTTTATATGCCTTTTAAAGTGAAACATTAGGTTTTGGGAGAAAAAGCTATTAGCTTATTTAGAAATCAATAAGTTGCGTTTTAATGTAAACTACACTGTAAGTTGTGTATGATCTAAACTGGCGGCATACAGGCTTAACATCGGTATGTAAGACGATCAATGGATCTCGCGGTTCTCGTGACTATTCATCATATGCGTCATGACAAACAGACTGCCATGATTATTTTACTATTCCTTTGAATTATTGAATCAGGCATGTTCCTTTGATTTAAAGTTAAGCTCAAATATCAGCATTTGTACTTTGATGCCCCTTATTTATTTAAAATTACGCTTACAGGAGGACACTTACAAGGAAAGTAAATTCATAAAGATTAAATCAGGTGTACAGCCAAAAGACACAAATGTGTTGACGCATCTTTCGTTTGATCAAATTACTTCCTAACCATATGTTTGTGAAGTTATATCATGTATTGGCTGACCAATGTTATGTTGTCATGACAACAGAGATATTGGATATAACTACACAGAAATTTAGCCACAGTGAAGTTAGTAAAATTATAACAGCAGGTTAGATTAAGCACTACATGAACAACATTAGAATCGTATGTGAAATGTTTACATCTTGTGTCTGTCTATATATTTAAAGTTTATTTTAACATCTATGTACTGGCCCTATATGAGAAACTTAAAGGAATATTCAATTTTCTTAAAAGAAAAATCCAGATAATTTACTCACCACCATGTCATCCAAAATGTTTATGTCTTTCTTTGATCCATCGAGAAGAAATTATGTTTTTTGAGGAAAACATTGCAGGATTTTTCTCATTTTAATGGACTTTAATAGACACCAACAATTAATACTTAACTCAACACGTAACAGTTTTTTCAACGGAGTTTCAAAGGACTATAAACGATCCCAAACGAGGCATAAGGGTCTTATCTAGCGAAACGATTGTCATTTTTGACAAGGAAAATAAAAAATATCCACTTTTAAAGCACAACTTCTCGCCTAGATCCGGTCGTGATGCGCCAGCGTGACCCCGCACAATATGTCATGACGTCAAGAGGTCACAGAGGACGAACGTGAAACTCCGCCCCAGCGTTTACAAGTGTGTTGAAAGAGGACCGTTCCGACGTTGTTGTATGTCAAATGATACTAATTAATGTCTTTGTGTCAGTTTATTGTTTACAATGCTCCGCAAATGTGCGTTTCATATATGTAACACGTGACCTCCCTACATCACTACGCATTTACGTTAGGTCACGCTGGACCGGATCTAGACGAGAAATTGTGGTTTAAAAGTGCACATCCTTTACCTTTCCTGTCAAAAATGACAATCGTTTCACTAGATAAGACCCTTATGCCTCGTTTGGGATTGTTTATAGTCCTTTGAAACTCAAAAAAAAGTGTTGAGTTAAGTATTAAATGTTGGGCTCTATTTAAGTCCATTAAAATGAGAAAAATCCTGCAATGTTTTCCTCAAAAAACATAATTTCTTCTCGACTGAACAAAGAAAGACATCAACATTTTGGATGACATGGTGGTGAGTAAATGATCTGGATTTTTCTTTTAAGAAAATGGAATATTCCTTTAACAAGAACCATTACGCTACAAATGCAGTTGACTCAAACTGGAAGTTTGATATTATAAAAAAGCTGTCTGCGTAAATAAAAACGAAAATGCAAACGCCACTGCAGTCGTTCACACTACCATGTGTTTGATCAAGACCGAAGTGACCTGTGTGTGAGAGATTAAACTTACGCCTCCTTATACAAAACCATGAACCCCAGCAGGTCCCGAAAATCTGGCGGCCAGAAAGGCTCCCATTTAATCATGATCTTGTCTGAAAGGGTGCGAATCTGAGTGAAATTCAACACCTTGCTCTCACCTAGAAAAAACAAACAATAGTCTAGGAACTGTCGTCATCAACATGTAAGGTACACTGTAAAAAAAATTTTGTTACCTGGTTTCCTTACAATTCTGAGTTATTTCAACACAAAAATATAAGTTGACAATATTTTTTTTTAATCAGCTCAAATTTTAAGGCAACCAGGTAACTTATTTTAAGTAGAAACAACAAATCATATTTTACAGCGCATGATGTCAAATGTTTTTAGTTTCCTCACATGATGCCTGATCTCCATTGGTTTTAGAAGTGATGTCAGTGTTTATCTGCCGGCCCTTGGTGCCCGTCACCTCTTCCATTTTCAGGATCTCGGACATGCAGAGCTTGGAGTTGTGTTGGAAGAACATGCGACCCTGCAGGATGGTCAGGTTGTGTTTGGACCAGTCCCACAGCTGACGCAAGTTCTGGTTATCAAAGGCGTAGAACGAATAATTCCTGATGTGAAAGATGAGAAAATGAGGAGAGGGTTGGATGTTGATTAGAAAACTCGAATAAAATCCAACCAACATTTTATTATTTTATAATGAGACTCATACGTGGATTCCCGTGTCTCTCCGCGGATGATCCGGAGCTTGCGGAGGAAGGAGAGCGAGACAAGGGCGTAGGAGCGTCGCACTGTAAGGTAACCTGTGATCTCCTCCAGTTGACCCAGGTTGGCTTCCAGCTCTGCTGCTATGTTATCTGAGAAGAGGAGGAGGAAACTAAGCTTTAGTTTTGCGTAAAATCTGGATTGTCACAATTTATGTGTGGCTTGTAACTATCTGCTCAGTATACTGCAATAGCTATATGTTAATTACATTATATAAATACAATATGCACTAATAAAATATATTCTATGCTCTTTATTATTTATTTTTCAATTTGTTACACATTAAATAAGAGATGATAGACTGTTCATTGATTTATTTAAAATCTGATTTGGGTCACAATTTTTTTTGTTATTTTTACTGTCCAAAGTCTATCATTCTGCATAAGCATGGTCCATCTGATAAAATTTTGCATGTGACAACTTTTTATATTTTGTTTAAAACAACCAAAGCTACTGATATTAAGTGCAATACTGTCAACAATCCCAGGACACCTTGTAACAACAGTCAACCAATCAGAATCGAAAAAAAAATGTTCTTAGTCCCTCCGCGGACGTTAATCAGCAAACTGCCGTTAAGCACGGTGCATCCTCTCAGAGCCTGAGCCGCTGTGACCGAGTCCACCGTCTTCTGTCCCATACACACTTTAGGGCAGAGGCCAGCGCAGGGCGAGCAGTTTAACCTGTGGCACAGGACAAAAGGTCACATGTACACCAACCCATACAATATATAGGAATCAATTAGTCACAATGCCAACAGAATGTGGAAACAAACAAAGAAATTCAAATATGATGGAGTGTTTCTATTTTCGCTGACGTGTAGGCAGATTTGTGGAATTAGGACAATAATGAACGGTTCCTGTCAAGGACGCGGATCCTGTTGCGCAAATGCCAGTGCTGTTTTGCAGCAGTGACCTCGCGGGGCAGGGCGAGGGTGAAATCAAAGACGAATGAGACATTCTCTCAGACGTGCCAGAGACACAACTTAATGACCCATTGTTTTTGTGAATGCGCCGGGACTGGCCGAGGAAGAATTTGTGCTCTGTGCTTCCCGCACCACCGGTTCCTGTGAAGTTTTTTGCATATTTCTTTGACTGCAGTAAGCGTTAACCTATACCTACAGGTGCTGTTTATAACCAAACCAGTGTCAAAACAGAAACGAACGCTTTTATCAAATTTGTATCCGTGCCAAGAATGTGGCAGAAAACATCCATTGGCCAATATTGTTAATTCCTTTGTCGCAGTGATTTGCTGTCTTTTCCTAGTTTGTGACACCTGCCAAAAAGGACAGAATGTGCTGAGCCATATCCAGCTAATCTGAAGAAAAGCTGGTGCGTGGGTGAAATTCGTATTGCAGACACATCAGAGTCCAGAGTGCCGTGTCTCCCCGCAGCAAGGATGCAACTCAGAGTCGTTTATCTGTCAGTGGCCAGACGGCGCTCCCTGTCTACGCAGCTAACAGACAGGGAGAGACAGGCAGCGGGGGAAACAAAAGGGAATGGAGTGTTGAAACTCATGATATCGCATTGGAGATTAGCTAACACACAGATACGGTAACCTCGGGTGTCAGCACGGGACGAGAGACGTGACCTCTGCGCAGTCTGTCCAGTCTCTGTGATTTGTGCCTGCAGACTTCACTCCCTCTCTGCCCAACCCAGAGGTCATAAATAGGGTGCAGAATAAAAAAACATCCATCCATATATATTATATCCATTCATCCATCCATCCATATTAATATCCATCCTCCATGCATTCATCATCCACGCATCCATCCATCCATATCTGCCCAATGTCTGTCCAGCTTCTGCGCATTCATTCATCCATATATGCATGCACATATCCATCCATCCATCCATCTACCCATCTACTTATCTACCCATCTACCTACCATCTATCTACCTACCCATCTATATCAATCCATCCATCCATCCATTCATCCATTTATCATCCACGCTAGTGATGGGCAGTCCGGCTCTTTCCATAGATTCGGATCTTTCGGCTCAAGCTCCGGCTCTACATTTTAGTGATGGCAGTTTGGCTCTTTTCATAGATTCGGCTCTTCTTGCTCGGCTCCCTTAGAAGAGCCGGCTCTTACGGTCCCACCCCTGCCTGCGTCTGAAGATTCGGCTCTGCTCGTTCACTACAAAGAATCAGCTCCTAGAGCCAGCTCGTTCGCGAACGACCCATCACTAATCCACGCATCCATCCATTCATTTATCATCCACGCATCCATCCATCTATAAATCCATCCATCAATCCATATATCTGCCCAATGTCTGTCCAGTCTTTGTGCCATCCATATATCCGTCCACATATCACTCATGCATATATTCATCCATCCATATATCAATTCATCATCCACACATCCATCCATATACCCCTCCATCTATCCGTATATCCATCCATATATCACACAGGCATATATTCATTCATTTATCCATCCATCCATCCAATCCATTCATCATCCACACTTCCATCCATATACCCCTCCATCTATCTTTATATCCATCCATCTATCCATATATCTGTGCAATGTCTGTCCAGTCTCTGTGTCAACCATCCATCCATATACCATCCATGCATATATTCATCCATCCATATATCCATCCATATATCCCTCCATCTATCTATATACCCATCCATCTATCTATATATCCATCCATCCATCCATCCATATATCTGTGCTAGGGCTGCACGATATATCGAAAATGTATCGCCATCGCGATAACTGTATATGCGATATGCGTATCGCAGGGAGCTGCGATAACTTGCATTTATTTTACGTGTCTATCATTTGGGTGTTGCATGCTTAGATCGTCCAAATTACACCTATCAGAAGGTGGTTCCCACACACTTACTTTACTTGGGCGGCTCTCTCAAGTATATTAACAACTGCCCACGTATATTTAGCATCAAATTTTGTCTTTTTTTGTCCGTGATAATGACATTATGCGTGCGAGCACGTCGTGACTTTTCTGATGAGTTCGCTGTGCGTTCGCGTGCTTTCTGTTTCTCGATGAATTAGGTGCGACGCAAAGCTTAGTGTCACATTGAATCATTGTATCCTTCCATGTTCCTGAACTTGATCATAGTTGTATCCATTAGAGGTCTTCACGGAAGGACACGAGTCTATATTTTGAAAGGTCAGTTGGGTCCGAGTCGGTCCCGTTTTAATTACTTCAGGTACCGGGTCTGTTTCAACCCAAGTCGATCAGAGACGGCCGTGAAGAGTCAGTCAGCGCTAACGCACTATAGCGCATGTGCAGTGTCAAGCGTACCTCCGGTTTCTATGGCGATGCAAACTGACTCTTGTTTATATAAAGTCACGGCCACACGCTGCACTTTCTTTCTCCCATGTTTATAGTATTATTATCAATGAACCGTCTTTTTATATCTAAAAGGTTTGCTACAAAGATGGTAGCAAATAACCAATGTTAATGCCAAGCCCATGTACTGAACGAGCAGCTCAAACTGTCAAACAGTCATTATGTAAGCTGAATCTACATACTTTATATAGAGTATACTTTTGAATCTAAAATAATTAAGGATTAAGCTCTTTTAATCTGCAACAGAGGAATAGAAAGAGAGGCAGTTTTACTGCTTCTACACAAACCTATCAACTTTATAATCTTTAGACCTATTTATAATCCATAGACCTGCATTGTCTATCATTAATATACTACAGTGTTTCCGCTATATACATTCAATCGTGGCGGGCCGCCACGCCTAAAACATCCCCGCCACGTCTGTGGTTGAGGATAGAAGGGATACAGCAAACGAAATCTCGCCGGATGAGCACTGTTTTTTCCTAATCCTTCACCCAAACCCAACTCTAAACACAAAATTTTACAGGATTGTAGAATGTATTTGTCTCTCATTTAGGCAGAGCCGCTGTTTTCATCCTAAAAATCCTACCTCCAAATCTAATCCTAAACTTTTCTGCATTTTCTGTATACCTTCTAGACAAAACCCACGGCGGCAGCTCGCAAAATAAATAAAGTTACCGAAATGTCCGCCCTGCCAGACTGGCTGTTTTAAAGAAATAAATTCCTTTCTGGATTTGCGTTGTTCACTCATTTATAATAAATAAATCTCCTAAAATATCATCATTTCCCCCATGGGTTTAGTTTCATGAACAAATAGATTTAAATCAACAGATGATGATTAGGCTACGTCTCTGTTTTGAAAAATAATAATAAAATAAATAAGCCTACACGAAATATGTTATAATTATCAGATTGACAAAACGAATAAAAAAGTATTTTAAGAGTTGCTGTTCTTTTTTTGTGAAGCGCTGTTAAACCAAAGCAGCAGAAAGCACGTCATGTTTTTAATGATTTTAAATAAGCACAAGGTTTTCTCCTTATTGTGAGTTTACACAAATAAAAAAAAAACAATTTTTAGTTTCGAATGTTATTTTACTTTTATCTGTATGGCAATAAATTAAGGGTAATTTAAGTTGCAAGGTCATCACGCGTATGCTTTTCACATGCGCATATACACGGACTCAGCGCTGGGCTGCGAGAAAAGACATGATTAAACTTTCGATTTAACATATTACAAGTTTTTTGGACATTCATTTGTAATCACTGTACTCATATTATCAACTTATCAGGCCATTAGTTATTCAGAATATAGACTATAAGCGCAGCGCGCTGCTGACCACTCAGCTGTCAGTCAATCTTCTGAGCTTCAGATCGACCCTCACAAAGTTTCACATTAAATGATAAGATGTTTGTCCAAAAACAAAAGGCTAAACACTGAATACTACTTATGGGACTGCAAGACATTAATAGTCAAATCTGTTTGGAAGGAAACTTACATTATTCCCGTGGACGAGACGGACGTTGGTAATAAAAACTTGAGGCAGACGGTGAGACGGTTTCATATATGTTTTCAGACAACAGGATCGGGGTACCCGCGGGTGAACCGCATAATATTTGATGTAACGGGTGTAATAATATTAAAGTGTCATTTGCGTTGTAGATGCAGGTCGGGACTCAATAAAGAGTATGCTAAACTGCAGGTCTAACATCCAAGACCAAAATTCGACTCGATTCCGATAGGTAGCAGTTTTTAAATGGCTTATTTGTGTTTAAGCTCTGTCTGAAGAACGTTAAAGGTTTATATTTAGCTGCGCGATTTGCGGTGTGACCGGGTCGGGCTCTTTATGTCAAACAGGCCGAGTGTGGAATGCTGGAATAAATTGCTGCTGATGTCGGATAACTGGTCAGGTGTTCTGTCAAATCACAGCGGTGCGAATTATCAAACAGGACTGTGCGTGACTTTGCAACAGCTCTGTAACGCTAAACATGAGCACGAACTTGCACACATTAAAACTACAATGAAAGATCCGTATGAAGCTATAAAATATAAAACTTACGTATTTTTTAAGAAAATACAGTTTAGATTAAACATAGAAAAGCAATATGCTATAAATATAAGGAAAAGTAAATGACAGCATGAAAATTATAAAAAAATACATGTTAGTTTACTGTAGCCTATATTCTACATTAAAAAAAAATGTACATTTATAATCATCATGGGCGCCCCCTGCCGCCACAGCTGGAAAATATCCTAGAGGAAACACTGTACTATACATTTTATTGTATAAAGTTAGTCTTTCTACACCTTTCACAATGTTAATAAATCCATTTAAAGGGGGTCATATCCACAAGTTCATTCAGCTTTGTTCATGTCAAAGAGAAAGGAAAGAGAGTTTGGAGTGGTTGGATTTATGAAATTAATATAAATATTCAATAAATCAAAGTATTGCATTATGGTCACACATTACTAGTTTTTTGTCACATGTATAGCATATTTTAATTACATCTTTAGAATATGCATTACCTCTTTATTTCATTACATATCTAAATGCTAAAATAAAAGCAAATAAAAAAAGAATTTCTCTAAGTAAGACATATCGCAAGGCATATCGCCATCGCACCCACCAACAGAACTATCGCATATTTTCTCATTATCGTGCAGCCCTAATCTGTGCAATGTCTGTCCAGGCTCTGTGCCAATCATCCATCCATATATCAATCCATATATCATCCATGCATATATTCATCCATCCATCAATCTATATATCCATCCATCTATCTTTATATCCATACATCCATTTATCCATATATCTGTGCAATGTCTGTCCAGTCTCTGTGCCAACCATCCATCCATATATCCATCCATATATCATCCATGCATATATGGGTGATTCTCACGAAACCATTGAAACACCACGGCACTAATGATTTTAGCTTTAAAATGTGTAATATAGTAACATTAAAAAGCATCAGAATTAACACAATACTGTGTTCTACTTTGCACAATGTGTGATTTCAACATAAGAATTTATAATTGTAAATTTTATCTAATTTTCTGCTGAAATTCTCATTACCGCAATGTGTCCGGCTGTGTTTGAACATGCGTTATGTTGTAATTTAATCAAATTAACATAAAAATATTAAGAAAAAAAATAAATGGATGTTTTGCTAGACTACTTTAGATGACAGAAAAAATGTTTACTGAATATTCATGTATAATAATAATGAAGAAAAATTAGGAAAATGATGTGTCCATGCCTGGTGTTCTCATCCTCCGCAACACTTTTTGAGAACAGTTTAAGCACACATACAGAATTTTAATAAAGTTTGATTTTGAGTGACCAAGCACATGGACCAGTTACTTCAAGATGGCTACCAGGTAAGATCATTTTTTTACAGTTAATTTGAAATATTGTCTTGTCAGAATGCTTACACGACATTTTGATTATCATTACCGCAACAGATGCTTATTAAATGTTAATTTAATTAATAGAAGCATAATACTTTGATTTTAAATGCATGTGCAGAATCTCCAAATTATGTTCTTTCAGGTTTGTCATGTCATTTTGAAAATATGTCAGTGTTGATGTTTTCTGCCTGTTGCGGTAATTTTTTAAATTATGTTACAAAAAGTGTTAAATGATAAGTAAAAGTTTTTAAATTAATGTTCCCATTTACTCCAGACTTTGTTTTTCAATGTCTGGTGGGAAAAAAGTAAATTTAAGCAATTTTTACATTTTCATGCTTGACATGTTTAAAACAAAGTTTTTGTGAGAATCACCCATATTCATCCATCCATCAATCCATTCATCATCCACACATCCATCCATATATCCCTCCATCTATCTATATGTCCATCCATCTATCCATATATCTGTGCAATGTCTGTCCAGCCTCTGTGCCAACTATTCATCCATATATCATCCATGCATATATTCATCCATCCATCAATCCATTCATTATCCACACATCCATCCATATATCACTCCATCTATCTATATATCCATCCATCTATCTATCTATATATCCATCCATATATCTGTGCAATGTCTGTCCAGCCTCTGTGCCAACCATCCATCCATATATCTATCCATATATCATCCATGCATATATTCATCCATGCATATATTCATCCATCCATCCATGATGTGTGTGAACCTGGACTACAAAATCAGTTATAAGGGTCATTTTTGTTTAAATTTAGACTTCTACATCAATTGAAAGTTGAATAAATAAGCTTTTGATTGATGTATGGTTTGTTAGGATAGGACAATATTGAGAAAACTGCTTTTAAAGTTGTCCAAATGAAGTCCTTAGCAACTGCATACACTCACAAAAACAAAGTTTGTAATATATTTACAGTAGGAAATTCTCAAAAGATCTTCACCAAACATCATCTTTACATAATATACTAATGATTTTAGGCATAACATAAAAATAAATAATTTTGACCCATACAATGTTATTGCTATTGCTACAAATACACCAGTGTAACTTAAAACTGGTTTTGTGGTCCAGGGTCACATATCAAATAAGATATTTATATTATATCTAAATATCTCGATTGTATGCTTTGCTTTTTCTTTAAAGGGTTTTGCTGGTGTCTGCCCACATCTGGACCAAAGCAATGTCTGGAAATCATAGTGACCATTATGTCGATGAATCTGAGAAACCCAACACTTATGTGGCCAATCGTCCTTCCGCATACAGATATGCATGTGGGTATAGAAATAGCAAGAACGAGACATTGGTCATCCTGTATTTCTACCACAAACAAACAATACAAAACAGTGTCCTGAAAAATCTATAAAATAGAGGCGGTCTGTGAAAGTCCAATTCCTCTTGATCTTCTTTAAATAGACTTAAGGTCCACTGCCAAACCTTACATTGGGTCAGCACTTTAAAACACATACCCACACTTAAACTCATCATCATACAATAGATTTCTTTCTCCAAAGTGATCTTTTGAGTGTCCAACCAATTTTTTGCGGTCGGTGGCACCCTGATCACCCTAAGCCATCTTCACTTGTTCACAAAGTGGTACAATACAAACAGTAAGAATGCATCACTTGAGCCGAACAACCATCAACCATCCTCAGCATCGTCTAAGCTTGTTATAAACATGTTTTCTCAGTTATTTCCACTTAGCTGTAAATCTGAGAGAGAGAGAGAGAGATGCCAAGCCTCTGGTCTTGCTGCATTTTATATAGAAACTGTAAACACTGTAAGCCTGAATCTAAAGAAACATTTAACGAAGAGATATACTTAAGTAAATAAAGGTCATGTAAGTGATTTCAACCATTCTGCCATTTTGCTAACCGCACACCCTCTTTCCAAAAGTCGAGACGCCATGTGCCTAAAAAGCGCAGCCTTTTTTGCTATTTACAGGGCTATCGCAGAGGCGGGCATGATTTGTCAGGAAATTCTTGTGTTGTCTGTTGTGTCGTAAAATTATTTATTTAGCATAACCATTAAAGCTCCATCAACCCAACATGACGCACAACCGCTTGAGCATCTTTCTTTTGACAAGTCACGCCGAATACACAAAAGCTTTTCTTACGCACTACTTCGCTGTTAGGCCTTGCACAGAGAAGTATCATTCAAGACACGTCGGTGAGATGTGCAATGCATTGATGTAAAAGCGTACGTTAGTAGGTTACTTACGTGGTAGAGTTTACAGTGGTGTACCCTGAAGGACACTCTGGGATGCAGGCACCGTCGTGGATGACGTACTCGTGGCAGTCACCTTTGCTCTGCTTGCACTTGTTGTGGAGCTCCTGGCAAAAGCTGAAGTTGACGCAGCGCCAGCCCTTGAAGGTGAAGAAGCCAGGCGGGCATCTCTCAACGCACGTGTTATTGTGCATGTAGTTGCGACAGGCCACGCATTTGCTAGTGGAGTTTGGCTCCAAGCAGCCACCCAGACACTGTTCATGACAGCAGCGGTTGTCTTTAGTGCAGGAACGGTGCTTGCATGAGGACGGACACACTGTAGGGGAGAGAAAAACGATTACTTATCCAAGCTGAATATTTAATTTATTTAATTATATTGAATATTTTATCCAAACATCTATGTAGTGTTAAAAGTGCTTCTGGACCAGTTTTGCTTACATCTCGCAAAAAGCATTATCACTTATCAAGTGCTATCAATGACATCATAAAATAATGTTGACTCAACATAAGTACACTTACAAAAAGGCATGCCTACTTACAATGAAAGCATTGCATACAAGATAAGTAGAGGTTTTTAAGCAGTAATCATACATCAGGGCATATTTTTGTTTGTTGCATCAACCGCATTGGTCTTATGATGGATAAAAGATGGATGTGGGTGATTATATAATTGCAGGTACATTAACCATTAACCTGTGTTTCTCTGTATGACTTCCACAGGGGTTAAAGCAAAAAAAATCCTGAGCCTGAACTTTTTCCAGGGGCGGACGCATTGTTGAAAACATTGTTGAAACTACCTAGTAACGTATCTGCCATTAACACTTGACAAGCTTAAACTACAGATTATGATGGGCTATTTGAAACACCAATACAAAAGAAAGGTTACTCAAAATATATTTCACTAAAATATGGTGCAAACACAAAAATTGTTTAACTTTTTTATCATCATTTACTATATGCCCCAAAGTAAACCATCAGACTGAACAAAATCAATCACTTTGTGCATATAAAGCTATGTCACTGACAATTATTTTGCTAATTGATAGTGAAGTAATTTGATATTTTTGGTAATAAAAATAGACTCAAGTGAGCAATAACCTTTAAAATGACATAATAATTACGATCCAATAATAATTGCAAATAAAGTTACATTAAACAACATTACAATAACAAACACATCACATTTATATGTAGCCTGTGTAACAGGGGCGTAGCCAGTAATGGGCCAGGGCGGCACTGGCCCGCCCACATAACTCCCTGGCCCGCCCAGGCAAGTTTAATCAAAATAATTTTTTTGTTTATTTTTATTATTCAAATGTATTTAAGAAAATATATTAATATAATCCTGATTTATTGTTGACCGGTGTGTGTATAATTTGCTTTCTAAATAAAATGGAGTTGTTAAAGCAAGTTGCAGGAAGCCTCCGGTCCGGAACGTAATTGGTTGCTAGGGGTTCTGACAGGTAGACTCTGTGGGGAGCGACGGGCTCTGGCAGCCAGCCAGCTAACTTTGCTAACTGCTTTTTTAGCTAATATTAAAATTGCCACAATAATGGCTAAAGTTTCTTTAATGTGTTATTTAAAAAAGCAAGAATTGAGGAAGACGATACGCCACTGCCTCCATCTGCCGAGTCATACCAGCCCAGTTCTTCAGACTCATCAACCCACAAGGCGGCTAGTCAGGCGCGCTGGTGACGCCGGTTGCCGCTTGCTCCCTGGCGGCAGTTCCAGTGCGCTCTCCGGTCAGACTGACACAGGTTAACCCGCCGATCTAACGGCAATTGATGAACCACGTACAACCCAATTTGAATCCATGAGTACTACTCGCCTCAAAAACCTGTGCCTTTTGTTTTTTGAAAAATAACTCTGTGACTCTTTGGACTATAATGATATCATTTCTGTTTTCAACATTAAACCCAGGCGTTTACGTCTTGTTTTGTAGAATGAAAACAACAAAGGTAAGCATGTTGTTTAACTCATTTCCTCAATTTTTGCTCGGGAAGTGATTTAACTAAGTGTTGTGTTGTGTATAGATGTATGCCTTATAGGTTAAGTTACATTGTTTATTTAAACGAGTTGCTATTTTTTGGCACAAAAGCTTAATTTCCACCAGGCTGATGATTGCAAAGGAAAGATGTCACTGTTTTTGCAGATTGTCTATTCTTTTTTCTACTCTAAGGTTTTATTATTATTTAAGTCATTTTATTCTAGAATAAACTATTGGCCCACTCACTTTTGCCCCGGCCCGCCCAAAATATTTTTTTATTTATTTTATTTATTAGATTTTTTTTGGTCAACAAAAGAAAATTCCATTTGCATCATTTTGCACATGAAACATAAAAACGTGTAAGTACATACAGTTATGGATATACACATACAAAATCATTCAAAAAGAGAAAAAAAAGAAGAATATTAATAAAAATAAAAAATAAAAATAAAAATTCCATTACACTTTTATTGACCAAAAGGTGTAGGCTGAAGCAAAAGCTTATTAAGCCCACCCTTAACTCCATACAAGCAGCAGTAATTTTCATTATTTAATATGGCGAAATAAAATATTTTCAATATATATTTAGAAGTACATGCATTATTATTATTGTTATTATTTTCACTATTAATTTTATCATTGCTATTCAATATATCTTTTTAATACCAATCCTTTATAAAGTATTTTAAATTGTATTAATGACCTGACCTTTTTTAACTCATCTGGGAAGCTATTCCAAAGCTGAACACCTTTATTTGATGGACAGTGTCTTCTTAAATTTGTTCTACAATACGGTATATTAAACATATAAGCCCCTCTTAGATCATAAATACTGTCTCTCAAGCTAAACATAGCTTGCAAGGACTGAGGGAGAGTATGTTGTCTTGCCTTATACACAAATTTAGCTGTATACAAATCTACCAAATCATAGAATTTTAATGTTTTTAACTGAATAAACAAAGAATTCGTTGGAGTATTATATGAAGAATGTGTAATTATTCTGATAGCCTTTTTTTGTAGTAGAAAAACTGGAGTAGTTCTAACTTTATAAGTATTCCCCCAGATTTCTATTCCATATGTTAAATATGGAGTGATGAGAGAACTGTACAATATATATAATGCACTTTTATTCAAAATATATTGCAATTTATATAAAATAGCAATTATTTTTGATATTTTCTTTTGAACATTTTGTATATGGTATGTCCATGCCATTTTATGATCAATAATCACTCCTAAAAACTTAATGTAATTAACTCTTTCTAACAAATGATTTTCAATTTTAATATTAATATCATTTTCTATCAATTTATTATTAAATACCATAAATTTTGTTTTAGATAAATTCAAAGATAATTTATTTAAGTCAAACCAACTCTTTAATTTGTACAGTTCCCTCTCCACTACCATTACCAACTCTTCCAGATTTTGACCCGAGCAATAAACATTGGTGTCATCAGCAAATAAAACATAATTGAGTACATCAGACACCTTACAAATATCATTAATATAAAGCAAAAATAACTTAGGTCCCAACACCGAGCCTTGGGGAACTCCACAACTTATTCTCTGCAAATTAGAATCTACACCATTTATGTGTACGTACTGAAGCCTATTTGTTAGATAATTTTCAACCCAAGACTGTGCTATCCCCCTGAAACCATACTTTTGCAATTTATATAATAAGATGTTATGGTCTATTGTGTCAAAAGCTTTCTGTAAATCTAAAAAAATTCCAACTGTATACTGTTTTTTTATTCATTGCTTGTGTAATATTTTCAACTAAATTAATAACTGCCATTGTTGTGGACCTATTTTCTCTAAAACCAAATTGTTGTTCCGTTAAAATGTTGTTTAATTCTATATAGTTATCCATCCTTTTAACAAATAACTTTTCTAATATTTTAGAGAATTGAGAAAGCAAAGAAATGGGTCTATAATTAGAAAACAAATGCTTATCACCTTCTTTATATAATGGGAGAACTTTAGCTATTTTCATTTCATTTGACAATTTCTGCCTACCCCCCTGCTGTGTAATAAACCAGCATTATGTATTATAACAAATGCCTGCAGAGGGTGCTAGAGGACTCGTCTCGCAGATGTCATCTACACTTTCACTTTAGATGGAGAAATGCTTATTTTTAGCCAACGTGTAAATTCATTTGAATCTTTAATATTTGTCCAATTCTTTACACTAGAAATGATACACCCACTGTCATTCTTGAGCAAGAGCATGCACATTAAATCATGTAAACTCAGATAAGGGTTTAATCTCCTGACTGAGACACTAAACATGTATGATCAACAGACAATCACAACGCGTCTCAGACTTTATACGATTTGATTTCCCAAACGAACATTATTGGAAACCCAAACAAAGTTTTACGTCTTTTCTGACTTCTGGTGTGAACACACGGTGTACAGCTTTATTTTTAGCTTTCATTGATAAAACTAAAGCGGCTAATCTCCGCAGTTTCATTTTGCAAGCGTGTGAAAGTTGCGCAATCTTATTTCATCAATTGTAAAGTCGGCATTACTCCCACTCACGTTTAAATGACAAGGTGCAAAGTACTGACAGGAAGTTTAATTTTATCAGGTATATGAGTGTACCATATTTTTCCACTGGCAGCACAACTTACATGGCAGGGCATCTCTGGGTTCAAGGTCAGATATTATATTTCATAAAATCTAGTCTATAAATGCCATAGCATTTTTTGTGCTTTCAAAAAAAGTAAAAATCGAGAATAGAATCGAAGCATAATGTAATCGAAATCGAGGATTTGGAGAATCGTGACACCCCTAATATCGATGCATCTCTACTTGTGACCTCTAGTCCTTTGTAATAATCGTGGAGGCTGCGGTCGTAATCCCGTGTGAATCAGCAATGTCTGTAATTTGTAAAGTAAAAGTTCCCCGCCAATGACCTACCATAATTCACAGAACAATTTTGATGTGGGGGTAATTTGTAAATCACAGAATGCCCCCAGATTAGGTATGCCTAGGGATTAGTAGGCATAAAGTCTTTGAATAAAAATAAAGTCTTTGTTAAAATAACAATGTATGGTGTATAAAAATTATGTAAAAACTAGGGCTGGGCATAGATTAATCTCATACAAAATAAAAGTAATTTTTTGCATACATAAATATGAATTTTTATTAATATTTGTATATAATTTATTTATATATACATATTAATTATTATGTATATATAAATACACACACATTTATGTATGTATTTAAGAAACATTAACATGTGTATATATTTATTTATATTTTTATATATTCTAAATTATATATAAATAAAAACGATATTTAAATAAAACATCTCTTATATATGAAGAGTTTCGTTGCAAAACCAGATAACCACCGTTTTTTTAATTGTTCAGAAATCTCGTTTTTTGGTTGTGCATTCCAATTAATTTCAATGCAACTGCAGTTGGTTTGTTTTGATTTAAACCTTCATAACTTAATAAATACAGCTAAGAAGCACCATAAAACAAAATAATAACATGATAACGTAATAATAAACATGTTTTGAGAAAAATGTTAAAAAATGGTTTGCAACTAAACTCTTCATATATATATATATATATATATATGTATGTGTGTGTGTGTGTGTGTGTGTGTGTGTGTGTGTGTGTGTGTGTGTGTGTGTGTGTGTGTGTGTGTGTGTGTGTGTGTGTGTGTGTGTGTGTGTGTGTGTGTGTGTGTGTGTGTGTGTGTTTAAATATACATAATATTTACACACATCACAAACTCATATATTATGCAAAAAATACTTTTATTTTGTATGAGATTAATTTAGATTAATCTATGCCCAGGTCTAGTAAACGCACACACACACTCACACACACACACACACACACACACACACACACACACACACACAGACACACACACACAGACACACACACACACACGCGCGTATATAAATATTTGCATGTGTATATACATGTTTTTATATATAAATATTGATTATATAATTTTTTCTATTCAAATTATACATGTATGTGTGTGTATTTATATAAACATAATTATTATACACAGTACACCTACATATATTCTGCAAACAATTAGTTGTGACCCCAGACTAGTTGTGACTAATCATGTGCGAATGACACTTTTCTTGTGACAATGACAAAGACAACAATTTAAAAAATAAAAATCGAAAAAGCAGAAAAAAATGCATTTGAAAACCAAACTTTGCCATGTTGAGCCCAAATTGAAAAACATACCAGAATTTTAATTAAAAAATTTGTTCAACTGAAGAAAAGAGTCATATACATACAGTAAATAAGAGAATTTTCATATTTGGCTGAAATATTCCTTAAGTTTTAACTTCTCCAATGGCTTGTGTTATAGTATTTTACACCCGCTGGGGATCAGAGTATCTGATAAATAAATAAAATAAAGAGCTCATATGCAAAAACCTCTTAGTCCATCTAAAATGCTTTCCTGTAAATAATTTTTTTTTTATCAGACTCTTAATGGACTCTGCCTAAAACGCCTGAGGCCGTGATTAAGCGGATGTGAAGCAAAAGTATTTAATGAATGAATATTATGCGGCGAAAGGATTCGGTTAATATCATTATCTCATTTTTGACAAGGGAGACATTTAAAAGGCTTTTGTATCCGAGCTCCTCAAATGTAATTGTAACACGAATATCATATAACAAGTGCTTTCCGTTCAAAGTAACTTTAGACACGCATTGCCTGTATGGTCCCACAACAGCAACCACTGTTTTTATACCTGCTAGAAACACCAGTATACATTTCTAAACCTTAAAACTTTGACAAAATGGCTTACTCTTGATAAGCAGCTCCTAAAATGGTGTAACCACATTCCTCTGCCTTTAATGCGCGCTCTCTCACTTACGTTCCCACACAAAAACCTATAAACCCACAAAATGTACAGCGAGCAGGACACGGCTTCCAGTTGTTTGACAAGAGTCTTGTAAGTCTTTCTCTCCCACTGAAGTCAGGAAAACTCACAAGTGTTTACATATTTCTTTATCCCAACACCCCTACGAAAAGGCGGACGTGAAGAAGGCCATATGTGACATACGATACACAAAGCAAAAAACCCTACAGATAAATACAGCGAGATCAGGAGGTCACAGAAGTCCTTATGTAGACAAATGTGGCAAAGGGAAGAGAATATATATATTGTGACCTTCATCTGTCGAACAGCCACCGTGTAAACAACATGAGTTCTTCTGACTTCACTGGCCTCTTTCTAACAACGTGACCCGCGAGCGAGTCTCTGAGACAGTCTGTTAAAAATAAACCACGAAGCATACGCGTCCCTCAATGCACATATGAATGAGCTTGATTTGAACACGCGAACAACATCCCTCATACAAATACACACAGATTAGTAAAGTTCAATTGCAAAGTAAGCCTGGTTGTGGTGGTTTTGTTGCTGGCTTTAGGATCCCCATATTAGTTCCTCTCTGAAGCATTAGATGTGGTCAAAACCAGAATAAATCACTTCAAAGAGAGGAAGACGGGCTTGCGTCCACAAGGCATCTGATGACATAATACATACAATTGACAATACAGAGTGTCACAATACTATACATTGCGATGCATCACATTATCATAACTTTCCCAGACTTTTCCTAAAGTCAGTTTTTTTGTGTGATTTACTGTTTACTACATAAAATCATCCTAAATCATGTAAAAAAAAAAAATCTGTGAAAATATAAACTTAAAATCTTTAATATTAACTGAGTAGGGATCAGTGTTCAGGAACCCAACTTCCTGACTACTTCCATCCAAATCCCATTACTCAATTACAGACTTTAGCCTGGACTTCTATGATGTATTATAAAGATATCCTGTATTTTATCTCTCTCCGCTTCACTTTTGTACAGTACCAAGGTGAAATATAAATGTTATATTTTTATATAAAATATTATTTTTAGCAACAGCTCTGTACCAAAGACAGCACATTTGATTTTATTATAATTTTGCCTAACTATGATATAAAGCCAACAAAATCAGGTCCCAAATTTAAGATAAACAAGTAAAATCTGTTTCAAAATAATTTTAAGAGTTTTATTTTCTGTAAATAGATGTCACATCAGATATAAGCTGATACAGCTGATATAAAGCAATATGCAGTACTCTGCAAAAGTCTTATGCTGGGCAACAACTTGAACTTAAATTTCAAACAATGTTACTTAAGGTTATGTGCTGTTAACGAACCCGTAGCGCAAACACCGAGCGGAATATTGAACAGAGAGCGCAGCGCACCGACACACACACACACAGGTTTACACCTTACTGTTTATTGTTACTAAACAAGCTGCGCGTGCATGAAACCTGATTGCCAAACACGGAGGGGCAGGACGGCATGGAGTGGAGAGTGATGTTTCTTCAGGCTCAGGCGTGAATATATAAATGACAGGCACTTCAACCACGTTTTCATCACTGTTTGTCAAAAAAGCCGATTTAAGTCTTATTTTAAGCTGTATTTTTTCCTCTTCTAAAGTTCGGTAAAAACACATAATGGGCTTAAAATCTTGTTTAAAGCAACACTAAAGACTTATTGCTCTTTGCTCCCCCTACAGGTTAGAAGTGTAATTGTTCATTACCACTGTCGTAAATACTGCAGCATAGCTGGCTCTGATTGGATTGTAGGTCTGCCGTAACGAATTAAAATTAAAGTATTGAAGCAATTATATGTTATACATCATTGTGTTTAACGCACCTATAATAGTTAAAAAAGTATTTTAAGGTTGGATGATAGAGATTTTATGTGCCACCCCAGAGTAACTGCTGGCCCCTGCCTGGCCACCCCTATGAAAAATCCCTTGCTCCGCCACTGATTAGCAAAACACAAAAAATACATTATATTATAAAACTTTACCCAGACAAGTGACTTTTGTGCATGGACAAGTGAAACACAAATTTACTTGTCCGAAGGACAAGTTGCTCAAAAAGTTAATGTCAAGCCCTGGTAAATTTGTATTGTTATGTTCATCATATATTTACAGTTTTTTCATGTTAGCTGTTTTTGATTATAAAATAACAGTGGAGATGACTAAGACACGAGACACGTGGGCTCATTTTTCTATGACATGACATGTAAATGCATCATATTTATGGTTATATGAATCTAATGCATAGAATATACAAACTAAAAGCAAGAAAATAAGATATGTGGCAGGAAATATGATGTAATCGTAGCAAGCTAGCTATAGACAGTACTCGGAAGGTACTCAAGATGGCGTCAGGCAACTGGAATGACATGACTGATAATCATCAAAATCAAATGCTGTTTACTTTAAACATTTCAGGTAGCAGTTGTGTTTTTTTTAATAAAAGATCTAATAACAGAGGTTTCATTTATTCTTGTTACAGAAATATTTAGATAACCGGTTTCTTTATTAATTTAGTATTTCAATGTATATGAGTGTTCAAAAAATCTATATCTTAAGGTATCGCAGTAATTTACCAATGCAATATTACTGCAATGCCAGTCTATGTCCAGACAAAAACAGACACAGGCGTAAACAAGAGATGTTATCAGAACTAATATTAAATTGCCCAGGGGACAATCCAGTCCATCTCTTACAGGAATATTCACAATCCTGGAGTTAATTTGGCCCACAAAACCCACTTCTGCCTCAATGCCGACACTATCATGACATCTCCAAACTTCTGCATAACAATCAAGTCCTCATCTGACAGAAAAAACACGAACAGTTGTTTTTTAACAATGCTCTGACAAATGTTCAGATCCATGTAAAGAAGGTTCTGAAAGGCTTTGCTTAAATTTCCAAAGCACCCTGACAAGCTCTGACAAAACCAGGGATTGTGCGAAACCGAAGACATGAATTTATGTCGAGCTTCTGAAAAATGAAGAGACTTCAAATACGAAAGGAAAACAGAGAAAAAGCTGTCTTGAAAAAAGGGAATGCTGGCGGTGAACCGAGCTCAAACTCAAATCATACGCAGGTTCAGAAGAACTTTGTTTTTCCACTGCAGCTGCTCAATGCATTTCTCTGAAATGATAAAAGGTGTAAAAACAAAATTGCTCTTCACACAAGACAACCTTGAACTCAAACGGTCCCGTGAATGTTATTGCACGTAACCACAAAGCACTGGTCATCAGGTGGGTGAATAACTGTTGTTGTTTTGCTCAAGAGCAAAAACAACATTACCCTCTGTCCCTTTCTAAAGCACAATTCAGGCAGGGCCACCTGACCGCCCATGACCAAACGAGAGAAGGGGTGTGGGTTCGATAACAATGGAGGTGTTCAAGTGAAAAACAAGCCACATGCTGTAAATCTTGTCTATTGTCAGTACAACAAACACAAAAGAGAGAAACCTCATCTATTGAACAAAAAACAAATCATGTTGACTTTGAAAATCTCTTTCCATGAAAATCCATTTTCCTCGAATTCTTCAAAAACCCCTACCGCCCCTGCGCCTCACTCTCCCTCTCTCTCGCTTTTCTGCTGAACGTGGACGTGAGCGAATACGTGCGTGCCGCGTGTGTAGAGTCCTGATCCAGAGAGTCCGTTTCGCTTTACAGCCCTAACCGGAGATCCACCCTCGACATTAACCAATGTGTTTGCTGCCTGTGGAAGGTAACCATTCAATGGCCTTTACCGTCTGTGAGGCAGAGTCACTGTGTGTGTTAACCCTTTAATGCTCTGGTGTCTGCAACCTTTGGCAGAAAGACAAGGAAAGGAGAGGTAGCACAGCTACAACAATCAGAAAAACGAGCTCTTGCACCGTCACTTTGAAATATAACAAAATGTATGAATGCTTTCTCATTTGTAAGTCACTTTGGATAAAAGTGTCTGCTGTAAGAATAAATGTAAATGTGTCCTTTGAAGATTGGAGTGCTTCCGTTTCACTATTATTAGTGTAAATCAAACCCTATAACTCGTTTTGTAACTCAATGAGTAATACTTCATATCATATAAAGTTGTTAAGTACCACACATGCTCTCAGTAAAGTCCCCTGTGTTAAATTAACACTGCTTGGTGTTCATATGGGAAATACCAGCAGGGTGTTAAACGTAACACTAAAGCAGTGTTACTTAAGTGATTAATTAAGTGAGGATTATTTGATTATTAAAGACACCTGATGATGACGAAGATGAGCAGAATCCCTGAATGAAAGAGAAACACAAGAATTGCAACTGACTTTTAGCCACTGCCTTAGATAAGCAATAAAAAAACTATATTAAATAAATTCAGGTTTTTCCTGAATAGAGATTTTGGACCTTGACCAATTTTGTGCCGCCTCCGGCTCTTTTGACAGGTTTCTCTGTTATGTGTCTTCACGGACACCAACATCCTGCACTCAGTGGATTATAGGGATGTAACGATAGTTCGCAGTATGATAGTTCGTGATACAAAAATGACACGATGTGTATCGTAGCATGATGGGGATATTTATACGATATGCCGTTCTGTTAATTTTATTCATTGACCGTCAACATGCGATCTACTCTGCGCCAGCGTCACCTGTGCTTCACCGCAGACATCGCTTGAATCACCAGCAGCTTGAACTGGAGAAACAAAAATTAAAATAGATGATGCCCCGTCACCTTTTAAGTCTGGCAGCATTTTGGTTTTCGATGGGGATCTGAAGGGAATTAGGAATCTTATATTCAGTCGCACAGACGCATGCAAGGACAAATCCATGTCCTCGCGCTTTGTGAGTTCAGCCGCGCAAAACGTCCAGGTGACGCCATGCCAGTGTTTCCCATACATTGATTTATTTGTGGTGGCCCACCACAGAATCAACACTGGCCCCCACAAAGAGAATTTTCATGATTACCATTTACATTTTTATTTCACTATTTAAAACAGCTTAATTCGGCTTAAAATATAATTTGATATATAATACAGATCAAATACAGATACAGATCAAAGAGTAGAAGTGAAACATATTTCAGGTGCCAGAACTAAATCAAACGCAAACACGACATGATGACGTCACATATATGCTAATTAGCGGGTGACGTCATCACCACCACAGTCTCTCAAAATCCTGTGGGAAACACTGCATGCGATTGAGTTATCTCATGAAAACATAACAAAACTAAAAGGAAGTTACTAAATAATAATCTTACTTTGACTCGATCACTATTGGTTCAAATTCGTGTCTAGTTTGCCGATTGAACATTTTGAGTTTACTCGCTTCATTCAAGCGTGAAATTCTAGTCATCGAGACATTCACGTGAAAATTCACATCACCGGAGAGGCTTCTGTGACTCTGGTCGCTTCCTGTAATCACGTCACTACTAGAGCAAGCTCCTGATTGGAAATTTTTCAACTTGCGCGTTCATGTTTTGCATGTGAATCAGTACAGACACAAGCTGATGCAGTAATGGTTCCTAAATGTAAATTCTTTTAAACTGATTCGTTTTAATGAACAATTGAAATAATTCAGTCGCCAAGCGAATCAATCAGAGATCAGTGAGTGGAACGCATAACAGAAGACGTGAAAGAGCTTTAGATTAGGATCTTAACTTTATATATATATATATATATATATATATATATATATATATATATAAGCAATGAAGGCAGAAAAAAATTCCTTTGTTAAGAGTAAAGGATGACAGAGGTGACAGATGATGTTTATGACCATGTACAAATCAGCAATCACCAAAGACTGCAAAACATTGCAAAAGTTATATTTCATTTGATTTTAAACAGCTTTGCTGTTTGCTGACTGTAAATGCACACTGCTGCTATTGGTATATAAAATAAAAGAGTGTTTTTAAATCATTTTATTATTAAACAAAAAATATGTTGCATGTAAAATGAGTGGTTGAGCCACAGTACACAATAACAGTATATGTGTGCATCAGTATAGCACCACCTCCACATCATTTTGAATTAGGAAAAACCTTGATTTGTCAACATTTGTCTATGTTTTTCCAGAATTAAAAGTTAAAAGTGTTTGGTCCCCATTATGATGATCAGTGTTTCCTTTAGTTGGGCAGTTTAACTCTTTTTCGCTTTTTTTGTTTGTGGTCTTTGCAAACAGTGTTGCAAACAGTGTTATTAACAGTCTTGAGACACCTCTGCACGCGTAGAGAGAGAGAGAGAGAGAGAGAGAGAGAGAGAGAGAGAGAGAGAGAGAGAGAGAGAGAGAGAGAGAGAAAGAGAGACCTTTTGCACTGCCAACTGAGCTACAAAAACTCATATTAATATCTCATAAAACATTTATTATATCAATTATATCAAATTTAAAGCTGTTTTCAAACAATGCAATGTAAAACTGAGTTATATAAAAATGTGGACAATAAAATGAGTGCTTAAATGCTCTGTTTCTAGCAGCACTATCTATATGAATGCAAATTTGCTTTGAAAGATAGACCAGAGCCACATTTAGTGACCAGAATATCACTGAAGCTTTGGGGTGGGCTCTTTAGACTTAGCCCAGTAAGCAACCAAGTAGCAATATACAAACAACAACCCAGAACAACCTAGCAACCGCATAGCAGTACATTACAAACCTCTCATATAGTTTTTCAAGTGGCTTTTTTAAAGGTGTCCTTGATTATGATTTCACTTTATTAACTTCAGTTAGTGTGTAATGTTTCTGCTTGAGCATAAGCAACATCTGCAAAGTTACAACGCTTAAAGTTCAGTGCAATGAGAGATATTTTCTTTAACAGAAAATCACTTTTTATAATGTTCAAACAAACAACTGGATAAACTACTGTGAGCTTCTTCCTGGGTTAGTGATACCCCAAAATTTACACAAATCCTCCCATGAACACACAACAAAGGGGGTGGATTTTTATGTTGTAGCAAAAATGTAAACAAACGACAATGCTGTTTGGCTCCTCTAGCCAGTTAACTAAATGCTAATTCATACTGACAAACGCCCATTAACCCACGTGAAAACACACTGGGTCAGCTAACCAATCTAAGCATATTGCGTATAACGCAAATATATTATATTACTTGGAAATAAACTGCATTGATATAAACACCTATTTAATACCATAGTCACAAAAGATTACTAAAAGATATATATATTTTTGCATAAACGTAAAAATCTACAGAAGGCTTTCAACAGATGTTAAATCTGACACTAGTTGAATGATGTCTGTGAAATCCAGGCTGAAGTCATATAATCGGTTTTTAAAGTCTCTGCAATGTCAATCTTGCAAATTGTTCTAAACTGGGGGGGTGCGCGATATATCTTTCCGATAATATTGCTGTTGTCATTTTAACGATGTGCAAATTCGAGTATATCACTTGCTTTTCAAAACCAGTCTTCAGTGCCCACAAATTTAATTTGCATGAGCTTTCAGTGCATGATGTAGCAGCACATTTGATTGCGGCGTGTGTACGGCTTGTAAAATTAACCTCATATTAATTTTTAATACTTTAGCCGATTTTTACTTTAGCCGAGAAAAGCGCTGTTTGCAATTTGTATTGCGGAGGACACGCACGTGCCGGTCTCGCTTTTTCCTCATGTCTGTCAAGAGCGGGGGACGCATGTGAAGGAACACACACCACACCCACGAACAGAAAACGGCAGAAAAAAAGAAAAATTACTTGGGAAATGATTTTGTGTTTTTCCGAGGGACTATAAGATCAACAATATGAACTATAGTACTATTCGGACGGGATTAGTTTTACATAGGGAGGTGGCTAAAGCAATTTTTATCAGAGCTTCTCAGTGATTTTAGTCCCGTCCGAATGCTCCATGCCAGTAATCATTACGGACAATGTCAGTAAAGATTACGCCGACTTTTACCTTCTTTAAAAAGGTCCGCAAAAATTACCTAAGGTAATACTAATCAAGTCCAAATATACACGCAAATTGTGTCATTTCTTGTTAATTTTGCATTCTAGGCAGAAAAAACAAGTCAGTGCCAAGTCAGTTCCTGAATAACACGACACAAACTTAAAAAAAAAGTACAATTTACTTCTCAGAGGCACGGAACTGTTTCTGAAACTGACGTTCTCCACAAACTGAAATTAAACAACGTTTCAAGTTTTCCTCGTCTGTGTCATATTGTTTGCACATGTGATATCAGGAAGCAAGGTAATGTGGACGTGACAACGAGAGGTGACGCGCTGCGCAATCCAGTTACCCCTCCCACTTCTAAATGTTTTACTGAGATTTCTAATCCCATCCGAATTGATATTATAGACGTCCTGTGGTACACTTACATTACGCCATCTACCCCCATAAAACGAATCCCGTAATCAGTCAATATTAAAGATATCAATGTAATATTTTCACAGAATTTTCTATATAGGATGATTTTATGTAGCAAATCACAAACAATGACTATGTTTTTTTTCACAGACTGGGTCACACATCAGTAGATTAATCAGTCTGGCCAATATATGGGTCTATAAATAGCTTGTTGTTAATTCAGTAAACGTACAAATCTAGTTTTGTTGATGTCCCATCTTTTTATGTGTAGGACTGGTACACAAGTGACTCACTGCTCATTAGCTTTCATTCATTCATGTTCTGCAGGATCTGGGTCACATTTCAACATCAGGTCGCACGTGACTCATTAATCAGAAATCGGCACACTAAACAGGAGTTTAGTTCAACACGAGCAGATTCACTGTATTAAAGCTTACAACACCTGACACGAGAAGATCAGCTTCCACGCGGGAAACCTGCGCGTGATGCATGTTTGTGTGTGAAAGAGGGAAAGGTGTGTGAAAGGAAGCAAGCATTTACCTTCGGCGCCGAGATACAAAATCTGACCTCAAGCAAATGCAACATCCTCTCGTTGGACACGGGTCACGTAGAGATCGGTGTAAAAACACACAACTGTATTGCAGGAAGGATATGCCATAATAAAGGGTTCAGCTATTGTCACTCTCACGATCTCCTTATTGCCATCTGGTTATTCAAAACTAAGGCAGATTACAGTACGCACCCTACATATTTGCCTTGGGTAAACCACAAAAACAACAGCGAAATGGGAATGTACTTCTTTCACACCTTGTTCTCTGTCATTAGTCAGAAACAACAGATTTGGATAGGAAATGTGCTGCAAACCAGACGTCAATTTTTTTCTCTACTAGGCGCAGAGGAAAATTAGGCACAGGAAAACATTAAAACAAGGGAAACAGACACCTTAACAACTCCTGAAGGAAAAACAAACAAGCTAATCTCAAAATTATTTGTAGCTAAAGTGGGCCATAGGCTAATGTGTGAGATACATGTTATCCAACAAGAATAATATTCAGTGATGTTTGCACTGGTTGGTTTAAACAAACCCACACTTTACATGTTATCAATAACATGTAAATGACGCAAAAAGCTCCTTTTATGAAAGTAACATAACATTGTGAACTTGTTATAGCAACGTATAGGTGTTTCTTGGAGGTAATACTACATTATTTTAAATCAAAAGAGATGTAGGAGTGTTATCCTAACATTATTGGCAAGAAAAGCCTCTTATACTTGGGAGCAGATGCGTATTGAGGTGTTTATATCAAGTTTTATTACGTACCACGTCATCTTCAAATAATGATTATGTGACTTGTATCAGGTGACCTGAAAATGCAAGTTTTGCAAAATACAAATTGGCTAAAAAAACACCTCATGCAAGCATAAAAACGTGATATTTTGCGATATAAGGGATTATTTGCGAAATTGACCATTTGCGAAGTTTCCATTGACCGTATTTTCAATTCGCAATATAAAATTTGCACAATATAATGGGTAATGGAATTACAACTATTGTCAATAACTTATAACAGCAAAAAAAAGCAAGTAAAAACTAGGGATGGCTAACGATTAATCTATAGCAGAATAAATGATTTTGTTTATTCATATGTGTGTGTGTGAACTATGAATAATAACTTTGTATAGATAAATGCACACACATGCATGTACATATTTAAGAAATGTTTACATGTGTATATACATTTATATATTTATTTAACTCTTTCGCCGCCATTGACGAGATATCTTGTCAATTTAGAGAAAACGCTTCCCCGCCAATGAAGAGATTTTCCGTCTTTCCGCAATACCGCTATTATCCACCAGGTGGCGCACTTCCGCAACTTATACAACCCGGAAGTAGCGCCTCACGTGAAAGAACTCCGTATATGTTTTAAAGATCGCTCTGCATCTGATCTCTATCAAAAGTCCTTCGCAAAAATTGAATTATCTCAGCTTTTTGCTCAAAATTGGGTATTTTTGAAGAAACCTACCCATGTTTGAGAGGTGATTACAAGAGAACTAATGAAGGTAGGATGAAACATTTTTTTTGATTGAAAGCAGAGGGTCTGTTCTTTCATCTGATATATTGTTTGTTTATATATTTAAAGAAGAACATTTTCTGGAAGGCATTAAACTTTTGTGAAAATCATGAAAAATGCTGGCGCTGGCTGGCAACTTTTTTTAAAAAACGCTGGCGGGGAAAGAGTTAATAATTCATATTATATATAAATACTTATTATAAAAATACATATGTTTTCCTAAAATTATTCATGCATGTGTGCATATTTATATATACACAAGTATTATACACACAGTTCACACACGTATATGATTTGTGAATTTTTTTTTTATTCTGCTATAGATTAATCGCGAGTAATCGTTAGCCGGCAACATGGATGCTTATAGTAGGGGTGTCACGTAGGGGTTCGATTAAATTTTCGATTCTAATGTCACGGTTCAGTTCGATTCTCGATTTTCACTTTTTTTTAAGACAAAAAATGCTATGCTATTATTATTTATTATTATTTAAATCACTTGGTAGTAATCCTGTTTATGATATGCATTTCAAGGAGTTGTAGCAATACATCCCTCGTGCTTAAAATATAAATCTCTGTGAGTTTTTTTGCCCGCTTGGCAAGCCAACCAGACGTGACAGCATCGACAATCCCATTTTTAATTCGAAGTCCGAGGGTGTGGCTTAATTTAAAATCGAATCGTGACACCTTTAGCTTATATTATAAAATATAAAAGCATGCATAGTAGGGGTGTCACGATTCTCCAAATCCTCGAATCGATTACATTTTCGATTCTGATGTCACGATTCAATTCGATTCTCGATTTTTAAAATAATTTTTTAAGACAAAAAATTATATGCCTTTATTATTATTATTATAATTATTATAGTTTCACATTAACATGCACATTGCGTGCTTTCCTCGCATGGGGGTTTGTGGGCTTTACTTTACGCGAGAGAGCTTGTAGAGAGAGAATTCCTTCTTGCACGCAGATAGACTTAGTGCGCGCGTCTTGGACTCCTATTATCTGAAATAAAACCGGTGCGTCATAAGCAGCTGCGCTTCTCTCTGTCTCAGGTGCACGCGCTCTCGCATCTGTCCAAAGTCTAAACATAAACTAAAGTAATAATCCTTACGTATTTGTTCAGTTTTATGCGTTTCATGCGAGCTGAGGCAAACTATACCTTTTGTTTAAAATATAACCCGCTGCATCTTGGTGGCTCTCTCTCATGCACGTAATTCATGTCTTATTTTACACAATTTCTTAAAATAAATACCCCCCCCCTTCATTTTTATAATAAAACTAACTCGAGGGAAAACACAACTTGTGTTAATGGGCCAATCAGGTGCAGACATAAGCCACTGCATATAATCTCATTAATGGCTGATTAATGGCCCTGGTCGATATATATAAAGCTATCTGTTCACAGAGTAAGTCTAAACATAGAGAAAGATGTATTGCAATTGACCTCTTCACAACATCAACCATGTCAGTGTCTCCCTCCCACCGATGTTTATGGTCACTTTAACAAAGATGGGTAACTCCCCTCTGCTCATGTGATTTATGCAAATGATGCAAGATCAAATGCAGTTCTCCTAAATTGTTTAAGGAATGCAAGGGGCTTTTTCATGTAAGGTGAATTACAGCACTCACGCATATATACAGTAAACACAGACCTGGAGTATACCTCACATGTGTCAACAAGACTAATTCCTTTCTTATGGGCCTCACTGTCATAGCAACCCGAGACTGAAGAACACCTCCTGTCCAAATAATCTATAATTCCAGAGTAAGGCGTTGGATCACAGTGGATGTTCTGTACTTCTTTGGCTGTAATATTTCCTCGGCTGTCCGATGAAGAGACTCATTTAAATGTTTTAAAAAGACAGTAAAGAGGAATTACAGTAGTGTTTGGATGACTGAGCAAACCGTAAATAAAATGTGCATATGTTTAAATTGGAGCTGCACTATTATTTCAGCATCACAATGTGCGCCTCTGCAGTAGATACATCACAGAACATCTATTTTAAAAGAAAAACTAATTTGGATCCTTTTACCACTGTATGAGAACAGCTTCAAATGATCTTGGGAACTGGACTCTTAAAAACTGGACTCTTCTGTAGTTACATCGTGTACGAAGACTGACGGAAAATTAAAAGTATACTCTCATTCTGGCGTAATAATCAAGGACTTTGCTGCCGTAACATTGCTGCAGCAGGCGTAGTGATATTACGCACTGCCCGAAAATAGTCCCCTGCTATTGAAAATAACCAAAGGGTTTATAAATGTATACAGAAATTTACTTTGCTAGTTTAGTGCAAGGTTTTAGTAGACCTTAGTTATTAAAGATATGATTAAGAAATGTATTTACTTACTTTTGTAAAATAATGTATATAACGAAGTCATGTTGCTGACTTAGTGACGCTGGCGCAGAGTAGATCAACGAATAAAATTAAAAGAACGTCATTGTAAAAATATCCCCATCATGCTTTGATGCAACATCGTGGCATTTTCTTGTTTGTTTTGCGAAGTATCGTACGGCGAAGTATCGTAACATTCCTACTAATAATGCGTGGCCGATTACTCTTCTGAATTGCACAGCTGATTTTATATTATTCACAGCTATTTTATATACTATGGCTTTTGATCAATAAGTCCTTATCGATCTAAAATCCCTGTTAGTTTGAGTCATTTATTGGAAAAGCAACCCTCGTCAAACATAATCATTATACATATTCTTTAATATCATGAAAATACCTGAAATAGTTTGAAGAACAGCAATATAAATATATCCTCAAGCCATTTCCTGGAGCTGCGTGTCATAGCCATAGACATGTATAAAGGCTAGATGTCTCGCCTGTGCTGCTGGCCAATGGAGTGGAACGTCCGCATTTGGCGGCCATCTTACCACAGGCAGCGCTCACTCGTAGTATTGAGTTTTAATGGTGCAGCTACTTTCAAATGACCATCATTTGCTTCATTTTCTACCGAACGGTTTGGTTTGTTATAAACGTCAAAGATGTACCTATGACACTGCATACTTATACTAAAAAAATTCATAAAAGATGTTAAAGCATCCAGAAATATAGCCACATTAGTAACGTTTGTAAGAAAGCAAATCGTTTGAAAATTGGTAGAAAATTGAGCAAGTTATGGTTATTTAAAAGTACCTGCACCATTAAAACTCAATGCTACGAGAGTGAGCGAGCTGCCTGTGGTAAGATGGCCGCCAGGTGATGACGTCAGAGACTCCGCCGTAACACATCTAGCCTTTACTATACATATCCACGGTCAAAGCTGCGGGTGTATAGTTCTTCGTCTGCAGCGCATATTGAGTTTCTGCACGGGAGCGCCCTCTGGCTTTTTTCACCGTAATTCATTGAGGAGCATAGCAAGCATCATCGGCTGATATATCGGTGCACCCATATAATAAAGAGCAGTAAATTCACTTGATAGGGAACTTTAGTCTATTTAAGAGAAACCCATCCCTGACATATTGTCAACATACAAGATCAAACAAGCCTGGTGTCGGTTTGTAATGAGCCACAGCCGATGTTCTACATATCTGATGTGTTCAGCAACACTGCAAGCTTAATAGTGAAATAACCTTAAACTAAGCGTCAGGGCATGACACATCTGGTTAACTTACTAATTGGTCAGTCAGGTCTCTTGGTCTTATCACACACACACACCTGACAGTATGCTCCGTGTCTTTACTTGTAATTCACTTATAAATCAAACCCCTGTTAATGTCAACGTCACCGGTGGACTGCAGGTCAAGGGCAAAACAAAGCAACGCATTCGATGAGCACGTAAGAGCATGTTTGGGTGACCGGAAGGCCAAATCAGAGATCTGTTAATGTATCAAATCAGAGACAAGAGCTCCTGCTATGACTGGATGAACAAGACAGTAATGAGATGCTGGAAGGATGGCCATCAATTCGTGTTTTGGTGTTAATGATGGTTTGAAGAGCGCCGTGGTACGCCACCGGTGGACTAACGCTTGTTAGCGGTGGCAAAGGGGTGAGTAGAGACAGACGATGTAAACAGTTTCATTAGGCAGCCAGCCACTTGTAATGGAGGACAAACAGTCCAATATCACGATCTCCCACGCTCACTTTATTTCATTGCCACCTAGTCGAGGCCTGCGATGATTGACGGGAAATCAAATTAAGGCATGACATGACGCGAGGATGATAAACAGCACTGCGTCCTCCGTACTGACTTCCTGATGAATGATTATTTATTTATTTATTTATTTATTCTGTGTCCTTGATGTATTGCGTGTGCAAAAACACGAAAATAATTGATAAACGGGAAACCTTATCACTGCATGTGAGGCATCAGTTTCTCTTTTTTTTTTAAACGGCGGAAAGGAATGTTACATCGACCATGTCTACCACACCCCAAAATCCAGCGTGCAGATCAGTTGGGACAACACTCCCCTAAGGCTACTGAAACAATAGCACTCTCCCTAAGTGTGCACCAATGATCTGAACTAGTAAAATATACTTTCATTGGTACAAAGAGAGCCAAGAGAGGCTAGGGGGCTAGTTTAGGAAATGATTGGATACAGAAGAAGTTATATTTACAACAACTAAAACATCACAGTATCTGCATCCGCAGAAGTCTTTAGGAAGCTCTGCAGATTTCCATGCTTTTGAACGCCTGTCATTCATAAAATTCCCCAGCCCCTTCAGTACAATTCAACATTTCATCTGTTCATCCCGTTCCAGCCTACGGGAAGAAAGAAGTTCACATGGGCTTGGAATGACATGCAAGTGCACAATAACACATTTTTCATTTTGGGTTTACTGTATTTAAATTCTGCAGATATTACACCACAATTTGTGCAATTGCATGAAGAACAAACAGTAACACTGTTAGTATACAACTAAAGCATTTACTATAAGCGATCATGCATGTGATACAAAGACAAGATCCACATGTGATAGAGCGCTGGTACATTTATAGACGAGAGAGGAAGCAGAAATATTTGGTTAGTGCAAAAGAATTTGGTTACTGCTGTTTTGCATTTAATCTTTTTTTAAGTTACTAAACCGGAGATATTGTAAACTCATCCACCCCGTAGTTAACCTCAACAACCCAGCAGAAGCTGCAGATACAAATACCTTTCTGCGAAGGCTTTGATCTCTCCTGAAAACCTAGAGATACCGCATTTATTCTGGAAGAGATGGGATTACAACCACGTATCACTTTTTTTCCACGCTCTTAGGTAGGAACGTACAAAACATGCAAAAACACTGCCTACTCCCTTCGCCAATCTTTCCCAAAACTCAACAAACCAAATCTGACTGCCACAATTAAGTTTAAACACTATTCATTCTGTATAAAAGGGATTTAAGAAGCCCAGTCAAAGGTCTCTTTACAAAAGAGCTCCGAATAAGAAACAGTGATGAAATGGTTGTCTGCGGAGGTTTAATGAATGCTTCAGATATCTGAGATTCCAGAAGACGGACTCGAGCAGTTCAGCTTTAGACTGAGTTAATACCTTTGGCACTTGGTGGGCTTGTCTCAACCCAAAAGGAGGGGCTCCGCTAGAGTATACAGACTTGATTATTAGCTTGTGAGAACATAAGAACCCCCCCCCCTCCGCCTCTGTTCAAAAACTTAGTGACCTAATAATAAGTAGGAAGATAAAACCTTCTAAATGGGTTTTGGGGTTTCTGCTCAAACGAGGGCTCCACCTTACTTTCGTCCACAAAACCATTCACGGCCCATTTAATTACAGTGCATTAATTCTGGACATCTAGCATGATTAATCCAGTGATGATACAGAAAGACTATTTTTAGGAGGCACTTCTAGGGAAGTTTACTCGAAAGCCACGTTCAAGCACTTTAAAGAGGATCGATGTGATATTCACAAAGGAGAAAAATATTTTAGTGGGTAAAAGACTGAAGCTGAAGAAAGACAGATAAAGAGAAAAAGTGAATCATTTAGTGGCATTGAAGTTCATCTGGCTGAGCGCTCTGACACGTGTTGTGTTTTGAGAGGATACACGGTTTAACTTGTTACACAAGGCTATGGAAACTGGCGTGTGCCGAAGTTCTGCATGTTGAATGCACTTTAAAAACAACTTTAATACCAAAAAATTAGGACAAAGTATTTTACAGCATTTTACTATCAAAGTAGTACGTACTGTAGACCAGTGGTTTTCAAACTGGGGGCCGCGAGATGGTGCCGGGGGGGCCCAGTTTTATGACATTTTATAAAATACATTCATTATCATGAATTCTGTGTAATTAAACCTAAAAAATAATAAGCCAAGTAACCAACAGCACTACTAGGTATAATTTTATATGTTTTGTTTAATTAAAATATTACATTTTAAAACTGTTTTTGTCATAAATTTTCTTTCGGGGGGCCGCGAAAAAATGCACTGTACACAAGAGGGCCGCACGCTGAAAAAGTTTGGGAACCACTGCTGTAGAAGACAAAAAACGTATGAAATTCTTATTTCAAAGGTATCAATTGCCAAAAGTGATGTACAACTTTAATCAACTGACATCTTTGCTCTATATTCAAGTGTTTTATTAAAGATGTATTAAACATTTAGCATGCATATTGCATTG